>NW_026906206.1:5000-10000 GCF_033807715.1 Cololabis saira
ATCCAGGCTGGTATGGCCGTAAGCTGAAGCTGCAGCTTGAAATACCTCTTATATGGAGTTGAAGATAAGTCATATAATATAAGTCATTGATTTGTTGGTGATAATAATTTAGAAGCGCTTATTTGTTGGAGTTAAAGTGCCTTAACCATGTGCAAAACACTTTAGGACGTGAGCTGTCGCTGTTACCACGTTGAAATATGTGTGGGTAGATTAAGCGAGAGCGTTCTCTGCTGGTTGAAAAAGCTTACAGCACCTGGTATTCCCAGGCGGTCTCCCATCCAAGTACTAACCAGGCCCGACCCTGCTTAGCTTCCGAGATCAGACGAGATCGGGCGCATCCAGGCTGGTATGGCCGTAAGCAGAAGCTGCTGCTTGAAATACCTCTTATATGGAGTTGAAGATAAGTCATAGAATATAAGTCATTGATTTGTTGGTTTTATTTGTTGGAGTTAATGTGCCTTAACCATGTGCCAAACACTTTAGGACGTGAGCTGTCGCTGTTACCACGTTGAAATATGTGTGGGTAGATTAAGCGTGAGCGCTCTCTGCTGGTTGAAAAAGCTTACAGCACCTGGTATTCCCAGGCGGTCTCCCATCCAAGTACTAACAAGGCCCGACCCTGCTTAGCTTCCGAGATCAGACGAGATCGGGCGCATCCAGGCTGGTATGGCCGTAAGCAGAAGCTGCAGCTTGAAATACCTCTTATATGGAGTTGAAGATAAGTCATAGAATATAAGTCATTGATTTGTTGGTTTTATTTGTTGGAGTTAAAGTGCCTTAACCATGTGCAAAACACTTTAGGACGTGAGCTGTCGCTGTTACCACGTTGAAATATGTGTGGGTAGATTAAGCGAGAGCGCTCTCTGCTGGTTGAAAAAGCTTACAGCACCTGATATTCCCAGGCGGTCTCCCATCCAAGTACTAACCAGGCCCGACCCTGCTTAGCTTCCGAGATCAGACGAGATCGGGCGCATCCAGGCTGGTATGGCCGTAAGCTGAAGCTGCAGCTTGAAATACCTCTTATATGGAGTTGAAGATAAGTCATATAATATAAGTCATTGATTTGTTGGTGATAATAATTTAGAAGCGCTTATTTGTTGGAGTTAAAGTGCCTTAACCATGTGCAAAACACTTTAGGACGTGAGCTGTCGCTGTTACCACGTTGAAATATGTGTGGGTAGATTAAGCGAGAGCGTTCTCTGCTGGTTGAAAAAGCTTACAGCACCTGGTATTCCCAGGCGGTCTCCCATCCAAGTACTAACCAGGCCCGACCCTGCTTAGCTTCCGAGATCAGACGAGATCGGGCGCATCCAGGCTGGTATGGCCGTAAGCAGAAGCTGCTGCTTGAAATACCTCTTATATGGAGTTGAAGATAAGTCATAGAATATAAGTCATTGATTTGTTGGTTTTATTTGTTGGAGTTAAAGTGCCTTAACCATGTGCCAAACACTTTAGGACGTGAGCTGTCGCTGTTACCACGTTGAAATATGTGTGGGTAGATTAAGCGTGAGCGCTCTCTGCTGGTTGAAAAAGCTTACAGCACCTGGTATTCCCAGGCGGTCTCCCATCCAAGTACTAACAAGGCCCGACCCTGCTTAGCTTCCGAGATCAGACGAGATCGGGCGCATCCAGGCTGGTATGGCCGTAAGCAGAAGCTGCAGCTTGAAATACCTCTTATATGGAGTTGAAGATAAGTCATAGAATATAAGTCATTGATTTGTTGGTTTTATTTGTTGGAGTTAAAGTGCCTTAACCATGTGCAAAACACTTTAGGACGTGAGCTGTCGCTGTTACCACGTTGAAATATGTGTGGCTAGATTAAGCGAGACCGTTCTCTGCTGGTTGAAAAAGCTTACAGCACCTGGTATTCCCAGGCGGTCTCCCATCCAAGTACTAACCAGGCCCGACCCTGCTTAGCTTCCGAGATCAGACGAGATCGGGCGCATCCAGGCTGGTATGGCCGTAAGCAGAAGCTGCAGCTTGAAATACTTCTTATATGGAGTTGAAGATAAGTATATAATACAAGTCATTGATTTGTTGGTGATAATAATTTAGAAGCGCTTATTTGTTGGAGTTAAAGTGCCTTAACCATGTGCAAAACACTTTAGGACGTGAGCTGTCGCTGTTACCACGTTGAAATATGTGTGGGTAGATTAAGCGAGAGCGCTCTCTGCTGGTTGAAAAAGCTTACAGCACCTGGTATTCCCAGGCGGTCTCCCATCCAAGTACTAACTAGGCCCGACCCTGCTTAGCTTCCGAGATCAGACGAGATCGGGCGCATCCAGGCTGGTATGGCCGTAAGCAGAAGCTGCTGCTTGAAATACCTCTTATATGGAGTTGAAGATAAGTCATAGAATATAAGTCATTGATTTGTTGGTTTTATTTGTTGGAGTTAAAGTGCCTTAACCATGTGCAAAACACTTTAGGACGTGAGCTGTCGCTGTTACCACGTTGAAATATGTGTGGGTAGATTAAGCGTGAGCGCTCTCTGCTGGTTGAAAAAGCTTACAGCACCTGGTATTCCCAGGCGGTCTCCCATCCAAGTACTAACCAGGCCCGACCCTGCTTAGCTTCCGAGATCAGACGAGATCGGGCGCATCCAGGCTGGTATGGCCGTAAGCAGAAGCTGCAGCTTGAAATACCTCTGATATGGAGTTGAAGATAAGTCATAGAATATAAGTCATTGATTTGTTGGTTTTATTTGTTGGAGTTAAAGTGCCTTAACCATGTGCAAAACACTTTAGGACGTGAGCTGTCGCTGTTACCACGTTGAAATATGTGTGGGTAGATTAAGCGAGAGCGCTCTCTGCTGGTTGAAAAAGCTTACAGCACCTGGTATTCCCAGGCGGTCTCCGATCCAAGTACTAACCAGGCCCGACCCTGCTTAGCTTCCGAGATCAGACGAGATCGGGCGCATCCAGGCTGGTATGGCCGTAAGCTGAAGCTGCAGCTTGAAATACTTCTTATATGGAGTTGAAGATAAGTATATAATACAAGTTATTGATTTGTTGGTGATAATAATTTAGAAGCGCTTATTTGTTGGAGTTAAAGTGCCTTAACCATGTGCAAAACACTTTAGGACGTGAGCTGTCGCTGTTACCACGTTGAAATATGTGTGGGTAGATTAAGCGAGAGCGCTCTCTGCTGGTTGAAAAAGCTTACAGCACCTGGTATTCCCAGGCGGTCTCCCATCCAAGTACTAACCAGGCCCGACCCTGCTTAGCTTCCGAGATCAGACGAGATCGGGCGCATCCAGGCTGGTATGGCCGTAAGCAGAAGCTGCAGCTTGAAATACCTCTTATAGGGAGTTGAAGATAAGTCATAGAATATAAGTCATTGATTTGTTGGTTTTATTTGTTGGAGTTAAAGTGCCTTAACCATGTGCAAAACACTTTAGGACGTGAGCTGTCGCTGTTACCACGTTGAAATATGTGTGTGTAGATTAAGCGAGAGCGCTCTCTGCTGGTTGAAAAAGCTTACAGCACCTGGTATTCCCAGGCGGTTTCCCATCCAAGTACTAACCAGGCCCGACCCTGCTTAGCTTCCGAGATCAGACGAGATCGGGCTCATCCAGGCTGGTATGGCCGTAAGCAGAAGCTGCAGCTTGAAATACCTCTTATATGGAGTTGAAGATAAGTCATAGAATATAAGTCATTGATCTGTTGGTTTTATTTGTTGGAGTTAAGGTGCCTTAACCATGTGCAAAACACTTTAGGACGTGAGCTGTCGCAGTTACCACGTTGAAATATGTGTGGGTAGATTAAGCGAGAGCGTTCTCTGCTGGTTGAAAAAGCATACAGCACCTGGTATTCCCAGGCGGTCTCCCATCCAAGTACTAACCAGGCCCGACCCTGCTTAGCTTCCGAGATCAGACGAGATCGGGCGCATCGAGGCTGGTATGGCCATAAGCTGAAGCTGCAGCTTGAAATACCTCTTATATGGAGTTGAAGATAAGTCATATAATATAAGTCATTGATTTGTTGGTGATAATAATTTAGAAGCGCTTATTTGTTGGAGTTAAAGTGCCTTAACCATGTGCAAAACACTTTAGGACGTGAGCTGTCGCTGTTACCACGTTGAAATATGTGTGGGTAGATTAAGCGAGAGCGCTCTCTGCTGGTTGAAAAAGCTTACAGCACCTGGTATTCCCAGGCGGTCTCCCATCCAAGTACTAACCAGGCCCGACCCTGCTTAGCTTCCGAGATCAGACGAGATCGGGCGCATCCAGGCTGGTATGGCCGTAAGCAGAAGCTGCAGCTTGAAATACCTCTTATATGGAGTTGAAGATAAGTCATAGAATATAAGTCATTGATTTGTTGGTTTTATTTGTTGGAGTTAAAGTGCCTTAACCATGTGCAAAACACTTTAGGACGTGAGCTGTCGCTGTTACCACGTTGAAATATGTGTGGGTAGATTAAGCGAGAGCGCTCTCTGCTGGTTGAAAATGCTTACAGCACCTGGTATTCCCAGGCGGTCTCCCATCCAAGTACTAACCAGGCCCGACCCTGCTTAGCTTCCGAGATCAGACGAGATCGGGCGCATCCAGGCTGGTATGGCCGTAAGCAGAATCTGCTGCTTGAAATAACTCTTATATGGAGTTGAAGATAAGTCATAGAATATAAGTCATTGATTTGTTGGTTTTATTTGTTGGAGTTAAAGTGCCTTAACCATGTGCAAAACACTTTAGGACGTGAGCTGTCGCTGTTACCACGTTGAAATATGTGTGGGTAGATTAAGCGAGAGCGCTCTCTGCTGGTTGAAAATGCTTACAGCACCTGGTATTCCCAGGCGTTCTCCCATCCAAGTACTAACCAGGCCCGACCCTGCTTAGCTTCCGAGATCAGACAAGATCGGGCGCATCCAGGCTGGTATGGCCGTAAGCAGAAGCTGCTGCTTGAAATACCTCTTATATGGAGTTGAAGATAAGTCATATAATATAAGTCATTGATTTGTTGGTGATAATAATTTAGAAGCGCTTATTTGTTGGAGTTAAAGTGCCT
>NW_026906206.1:17500-52500 GCF_033807715.1 Cololabis saira
GTGAGCTGTCGCTGTTACCACGTTGAAATTTGTGTGGGTAGATTAAGCGAGAGCGCTCTCTGCTGGTTGAAAAAGCTTACAGCACCTGGTATTCCCAGGTGGTCTCCCATCCAAGTACTAACCAGGCCCGACCCTGCTTAGCTTCCGAGATCAGACGAGATCGGGCGCATCCAGGCTGGTATGGCCGTAAGCAGAAGCTGCAGCTTGAAATACCTCTTATATGGAGTTGAAGATAAGTCATAGAATATAAGTCATTGATTTGTTGGTTTTATTTTTTGGAGTTAAAGTGCCTTAACCATGTGCAAAACACTTTAGGACGTGAGCTGTCGCTGTTACCACGTTGAAATATGTGTGGGTAGATTAAGCGAGAGCGTTCTCTGCTGGTTGAAAATGCTTACAGCACCTGGTATTCCCAGGCGGTCTCCTATCCAAGTACTAACCAGGCCCGACCCTGCTTAGCTTCCGAGATCAGACGAGATCGGGCGCATCCAGGCTGGTATGGCCGTAAGCAGAATCTGCTGCTTGAAATACCTCTTATATGGAGTTGAAGATAAGTCATATAATATAAGTCATTGATTTGTTGGTGATAATAATTTAGAAGCGGTTATTTGTTGGAGTTAAAGTGCCCTAACCATGTGCAAAACAGTTTAGGACGTGAGCTGTCGCTGTTACCACGTTGAAATATGTGTGGGTAGATTAAGCGAGAGCACTCTCTGCTGGTTGAAAAAGCTTACAGCACCTGGTATTCCCAGGCGGTCTCCCATCCAAGTCCTAACCAGGCCTGACCCCGCTTAGCTTCCGAGATCAGACGAGATCGGGCGCATCCAGGCTGGTATGGCCATAAGCTGAAGCTGCAGCTTGAAATACCTCTTATATGGAGTTGAAGATAAGTCATATAATATAAGTCATTTATTTGTTGGTGATAATAATTTAGAAGCGCTTATTTGTTGGAGTTAAAGTGCCTTAACCATGTGAAAAACACTTTTGGACGTGAGCTGTCGCTGTTACCACGTTGAAATATGTGTGGGTAGATTAAGCGAGAGCGCTCTCTGCTGGTTGAAAAAGCTTACAGCACCTGGTATTCCCAGGCGGTCTCACATCCAAGTACTAACCAGGCCCGACCCTGCTTAGCTTCCGAGATCAGACGAGATCAGGCGCATCCAGGCTGGTATGGCCGTAAGCAGAAGCTGCAGCTTGAAATACCTCTTATATGGAGTTGAAGATAAGTCATAGAATATAAGTCATTGATTTGTTGGTTTTATTTGTTGGAGTTAAAGTGCCTTAACCATGTGCAAAACACTTTTGGACGTGAGCTGTCGCTCTTACCACGTTGAAATATGTGTGGGTAGATTAAGCGAGAGCGCTCTCTGCTGGTTGAAAAAGCTTACAGCACCTGGTATTCCCAGGCGGTCTCCCATCCAAGTACTAACCAGGCCCTACCCTGCTTAGCTTCCGAGATCAGACGAGATCGGGCGCATCCAGGCTGGTATGGCCATAAGCTGAAGCTGCAGATTGAAATACTTCTTATATGGAGTTGAAGATAAGTCATATAATACAAGTCATTGATTTGTTGGTGATAATAATTTAGAAGCGCTTATTTGTTGGAGTTAAAGTGCCTTAACCATGTGCAAAACACTTTAGGACGTGAGCTGTCGCTGTTACCACGTTGAAATATGTGTAGGTAGATTAAGCGAGAGCGCTCTCTGCTGGTTGAAAATGCTTACAGCACCTGGTATTCCGAGGCGGTCTCCCATCCAAGTACTAACCAGGCCCGACCCTGCTTAGCTTCCGAGATCAGACGAGATCGGGCGCATCCAGGCTGGTATGGCCGTAAGCAGAATCTGCTGCTTGAAATACCTCTTATATGGAGTTGAAGATAAGTCATAGAATATAAGTCAGCGATTTGTTGGTTTTATTTGTTGGAGTTAAAGTGCCTTAACCATGTGCAAAACACTTTAGGACGTGAGCTGTCGCTGTTACCACGTTGAAATATGTGTGGGTAGATTAAGCGAGAGCGCTCTCTGCTGGTTGAAAAAGCTTACAGCACCTGATATTCCCAGGCGGTCTCCCATCCAAGTACTAACCAGGCCCGACCCTGCTTAGCTTCCGAGATCAGACGAGATCGGGCGCATCTTGGCTGGTATGGCCGTAAGCTGAAGCTGCAGCTTGAAATACCTCTTATATGGAGTTGAAGATAAGTCATATAATATAAGTCATTGATTTGTTGGTGATAATAATTTAGAAGCGCTTATTTGTTGGAGTTAAAGTGCCTTAACCATGTGCAAAACACTTTAGGACGTGAGCTGTCGCTGTTACCACGTTGAAATATGTGTGGGTAGATTAAGCGAGAGCGCTCTCTGCTGGTTGAAAATGCTTACAGCACCTGGTATTCCCAGGCGGTCTCCCATCCAAGTACTAACCAGGCCCGACCCTGCTTAGCTTCCGAGATCAGACAAGATCGGGCGCATCCAGGCTGGTATGGCCGTAAGCAGAAGCTGCTGCTTGAAATACCTCTTATATGGAGTTGAAGATAAGTCATATAATATAAGTCATTGATTTGTTGGTGATAATAATTTAGAAGCGCTTATTTGTTGGAGTTAAAGTGCCTTAACCATGTGAAAAACACTTTTGGACGTGAGCTGTCGCTGTTACCACGTTGAAATATGTGTGGGTAGATTAAGCGAGAGCGCTCTCTGCTGGTTGAAAAAGCTTACAGCACCTGGTATTCCCAGGCGGTCTCCCATCCAAGTACTAACCAGGCCCGACCCTGCTTAGCTTCCGAGATCAGACGAGATCGGGCGCATCCAGGCTGGTATGGCCGTAAGCAGAAGCTGCAGCTTGAAATACCTCTTATATGGAGTTGAAGATAAGTCATAGAATATAAGTCATTGATTTGTTGGTTTTATTTGTTGGAGTTAAAGTGCCTTAACCATGTGCAAAACACTTTTGGACGTGAGCTGTCGCTCTTAACACGTTGAAATATGTGTGGGTAGATTAAGCGAGAGCGCTCTCTGCTGGTTGAAAAAGCTTACAGCACCTGGTATTCCGAGGCGGTCTCCCATCCAAGTACTAACCAGGCCCTACCCTGCTTAGCTTCCGAGATCAGACGAGATCAGGCGCATCCAGGCTGGTATGGCCATAAGCTGAAGCTGCAGCTTGAAATACTTCTTATATGGAGTTGAAGATAAGTCATATAATACAAGTCATTGATTTGTTGGTGATAATAATTTAGAAGCGCTTATTTGTTGGAGTTAAAGTGCCTTAACCATGTGAAAAACACTTTTGGACGTGAGCTGTCGCTGTTACCACGTTGAAATATGTGTGGGTAGATTAAGCGAGAGCGCTCTCTGCTGGTTGAAAAAGCTTACAGCACCTGGTATTCCCAGGCGGTCTCCCATCCAAGTACTAACCAGGCCCGACCCTGCTTAGCTTCCGAGATCAGACGAGATCGGGCGCATCCAGGCTGGTATGGCCATAAGCTGAAGCTGCAGCTTGAAATACTTCTTATATGGAGTTGAAGATAAGTCATATAATACAAGTCATTGATTTGTTGGTGATAATAATTTAGAAGCGCTTATTTGTTGGAGTTAAAGTGCCTTAACCATGTGAAAAACACTTTTGGACGTGAGCTGTCGCTGTTACCACGTTGAAATATGTGTGGGTAGATTAAGCGAGGGCGCTCTCTGCTGGTTGAAAATTCTTACAGCACCTGCTATTCCCAGGCGGGCTCCCATCCAAGTACTAACCAGGCCCGACCCTGCTTAGCTTCCGAGATCAGACGAGATCGGGCGCATCCAGGCTGGTATGGCCGTAAGCAGAAGCTGCAGCTTGAAATACCTCTTATATGGAGTTGAAGATAAGTCATAGAATATAAGTAATTGATTTGTTGGTTTTATTTGTTGGAGTTAAAGTGCCTTAACCATGTGCAAAACACTTTTGGACGTGAGCTGTCGCTCTTACCACGTTGAAATATTTGTGGGTAGATTAAGCGAGAGTGCTCTCTGCTGGTTGAAAAAGCTTACAGCACCTGGTATTCCCAGGCGGTCTCCCATCCAGGTACTAACCAGGCCCGACCCTGCTTAGCTTCCGAGATCAGACGAGATCGGGCGCATCCAGGCTGGTATGGCCGTAAGCAGAAGCTGCTGCTTGAAATACCTCTTATATGGAGTTGAAGATAAGTCATAGAATATAAGTCATTGATTTGTTGGTTTTATTTGTTGGAGTTAAAGTGCCTTAGCCATGTGCAAAACACTTTAGGACGTGAGCTGTCGCTGTTACCACGTTGAAATATGTGTGGGTAGATTAAGCGAGAGCGCTCTCTGCTGGTTGAAAAAGCTTACAGCACCTGATATTCCCAGGCGGTCTCCCATCCAAGTACTAACCCGGCCCGACCCTGCTTAGCTTCCGAGATCAGACGAGATCGGGCGCATCCAGGCTGGTATGGCCGTAAGCTGAAGGTGCAGCTTGAAATACCTCTTATATGGAGTTGAAGATAAGTCATAGAATATAAGTCATTGATTTGTTGGTGATAATAATTTAGAAGCGCTTATTTGTTGGAGTTAAAGTGCCTTAACCATGTGCAAAACACTTTAGGACGTGAGCTGTCGCTGTTACCACGTTGAAATATGTGTGGGTAGATTAAGCGAGAGCGCTCTCTGCTGGTTGAAAAAGCTTACAGCACCTGGTATTCCCAGGCGGTCTCCCATCCAAGTACTAACCAGGCCCGACCCTGCTTAGCTTCCGAGGTCAGACAAGATCGGGCGCATCCAGGCTGGTATGGCCGTAAGCAGAAGCTGCTGCTTGAAATACCTCTTATATGGAGTTGAAGATAAGTCATATAATATAAGTCATTGATTTGTTGGTGATAATAATTTAGAAGCGCTTATTTGTTGGAGTTAAAGTGCCTTAACCATGTGAAAAACACTTTTGGACATGAGCTGTCGCTGTTACCACGTTGAAATATGTGTGGGTAGATTAAGCGAGAGCGCTCTCTGCTGGTTGAAAAAGCTTACAGCACCTGGTATTCCCAGGCGGTCTCCCATCCAAGTACTAACCAGGCCCGACCCTGCTTAGCTTCCGAGATCAGACGAGATCAGGCGCATCCAGGCTGGTATGGCCGTAAGCAGAAGCTGCAGCTTGAAATACCTCTTATATGGAGTTGAAGATAAGTCATAGAATATAAGTCATTGATTTGTTGGTTTTATTTGTTGGAGTTAAAGTGCCTTAACCATGTGCAAAACACTTTAAGACGTGAGCTGTCGCTGTTACCACGTTGAAATATGTGTGGGTAGATTAAGCGAGGGCGCTCTCTGCTGGTTGAAAATTCTTACAGCACCTGCTATTCCCAGGCGGTCTCCCATCCAAGTACTAACCAGGCCCGACCCTGCTTAGCTTCCGAGATCAGACGAGATCGGGCGCATCCAGGCTGGTATGGCCGTAAGCAGAAGCTGCAGCTTGAAATACCTCTTATATGGAGTTGAAGATAAGTCATAGAATATAAGTAATTGATTTGTTGGTTTTATTTGTTGGAGTTAAAGTGCCTTAACCATGTGCAAAACACTTTTGGACGTGAGCTGTCGCTCTTACCACGTTGAAATATTTGTGGGTAGATTAAGCGAGAGCGCTCTCTGCTGGTTGAAAAAGCTTACAGCACCTGGTATTCCCAGGCGGTCTCCCATCCAGGTACTAACCAGGCCCGACCCTGCTTAGCTTCCGAGATCAGACGAGATCGGGCGCATCCAGGCTGGTATGGCCGTAAGCAGAAGCTGCTGCTTGAAATACCTCTTATATGGAGTTGAAGATAAGTCATAGAATATAAGTCATTGATTTGTTGGTTTTATTTGTTGGAGTTAAAGTGCCTTAGCCATGTGCAAAACACTTTAGGACGTGAGCTGTCGCTGTTACCACGTTGAAATATGTGTGGGTAGATTAAGCGAGAGCGCTCTCTGCTGGTTGAAAAAGCTTACAGCACCTGATATTCCCAGGCGGTCTCCCATCCAAGTACTAACCCGGCCCGACCCTGCTTAGCTTCCGAGATCAGACGAGATCGGGCGCATCCAGGCTGGTATGGCCGTAAGCTGAAGGTGCAGCTTGAAATACCTCTTATATGGAGTTGAAGATAAGTCATAGAATATAAGTCATTGATTTGTTGGTGATAATAATTTAGAAGCGCTTATTTGTTGGAGTTAAAGTGCCTTAACCATGTGCAAAACACTTTAGGACGTGAGCTGTCGCTGTTACCACGTTGAAATATGTGTGGGTAGATTAAGCGAGAGCGCTCTCTGCTGGTTGAAAAAGCTTACAGCACCTGGTATTCCCAGGCGGTCTCCCATCCAAGTACTAACCAGGCCCGACCCTGCTTAGCTTCCGAGGTCAGACAAGATCGGGCGCATCCAGGCTGGTATGGCCGTAAGCAGAAGCTGCTGCTTGAAATACCTCTTATATGGAGTTGAAGATAAGTCATATAATATAAGTCATTGATTTGTTGGTGATAATAATTTAGAAGCGCTTATTTGTTGGAGTAAAAGTGCCTTAACCATGTGAAAAACACTTTTGGACGTGAGCTGTCGCTGTTACCACGTTGAAATATGTGTGGGTAGATTAAGCGAGAGCGCTCTCTGCTGGTTGAAAAAGCTTACAGCACCTGGTATTCCCAGGCGGTCTCCCATCCAAGTACTAACCAGGCCCGACCCTGCTTAGCTTCCGAGATCAGACGAGATCAGGCGCATCCAGGCTGGTATGGCCGTAAGCAGAAGCTGCAGCTTGAAATACCTCTTATATGGAGTTGAAGATAAGTCATAGAATATAAGTCATTGATTTGTTGGTTTTATTTGTTGGAGTTAAAGTGCCTTAACCATGTGCAAAACACTTTAAGACGTGAGCTGTCGCTGTTACCACGTTGAAATATGTGTGGGTAGATTAAGCGAGGGCGCTCTCTGCTGGTTGAAAATTCTTACAGCACCTGCTATTCCCAGGCGGTCTCCCATCCAAGTACTAACCAGGCCCGACCCTGCTTAGCTTCCGAGATCAGACGAGATCGGGCGCATCCAGGCTGGTATGGCCGTAAGCAGAAGCTGCAGCTTGAAATACCTCTTATATGGAGTTGAAGATAAGTCATAGAATATAAGTAATTGATTTGTTGGTTTTATTTGTTGGAGTTAAAGTGCCTTAACCATGTGCAAAACACTTTTGGACGTGAGCTGTCGCTCTTACCACGTTGAAATATTTGTGGGTAGATTAAGCGAGAGCGCTCTCTGCTGGTTGAAAAAGCTTACAGCACCTGGTATTCCCAGGCGGTCTCCCATCCAGGTACTAACCAGGCCCGACCCTGCTTAGCTTCCGAGATCAGACGAGATCGGGCGCATCCAGGCTGGTATGGCCGTAAGCAGAAGCTGCTGCTTGAAATACCTCTTATATGGAGTTGAAGATAAGTCATAGAATATAAGTCATTGATTTGTTGGTTTTATTTGTTGGAGTTAAAGTGCCTTAGCCATGTGCAAAACACTTTAGGACGTGAGCTGTCGCTGTTACCACGTTGAAATATGTGTGGGTAGATTAAGCGAGAGCGCTCTCTGCTGGTTGAAAAAGCTTACAGCACCTGATATTCCCAGGCGGTCTCCCATCCAAGTACTAACCCGGCCCGACCCTGCTTAGCTTCCGAGATCAGACGAGATCGGGCGCATCCAGGCTGGTATGGCCGTAAGCTGAAGGTGCAGCTTGAAATACCTCTTATATGGAGTTGAAGATAAGTCATAGAATATAAGTCATTGATTTGTTGGTGATAATAATTTAGAAGCGCTTATTTGTTGGAGTTAAAGTGCCTTAACCATGTGCAAAACACTTTAGGACGTGAGCTGTCGCTGTTACCACGTTGAAATATGTGTGGGTAGATTAAGCGAGAGCGCTCTCTGCTGGTTGAAAAAGCTTACAGCACCTGGTATTCCCAGGCGGTCTCCCATCCAAGTACTAACCAGGCCCGACCCTGCTTAGCTTCCGAGGTCAGACAAGATCGGGCGCATCCAGGCTGGTATGGCCGTAAGCAGAAGCTGCTGCTTGAAATACCTCTTATATGGAGTTGAAGATAAGTCATATAATATAAGTCATTGATTTGTTGGTGATAATAATTTAGAAGCGCTTATTTGTTGGAGTAAAAGTGCCTTAACCATGTGAAAAACACTTTTGGACGTGAGCTGTCGCTGTTACCACGTTGAAATATGTGTGGGTAGATTAAGCGAGAGCGCTCTCTGCTGGTTGAAAAAGCTTACAGCACCTGGTATTCCCAGGCGGTCTCCCATCCAAGTACTAACCAGGCCCGACCCTGCTTAGCTTCCGAGATCAGACGAGATCAGGCGCATCCAGGCTGGTATGACCGTAAGCAGAAGCTGCAGCTTGAAATACCTCTTATATGGAGTTGAAGATAAGTCATAGAATATAAGTCATTGATTTGTTGGTTTTATTTGTTGGAGTTAAAGTGCCTTAACCATGTGCAAAACACTTTTGGACGTGAGCTGTCGCTCTTACCACGTTGAAATATGTGTGGGTAGATTAAGCGAGAGCGCTCTCTGCTGGTTGAAAAAGCTTACAGCACCTGGTATTCCCAGGCGGTCTCCCATCCAAGTACTAACCAGTCCCTACCCTGCTTAGCTTCCGAGATCAGACGAGATCGGGCGCATCCAGGCTGGTATGGCCATAAGCTGAAGCTGCAGATTGAAATACTTCTTATCCACCTTATTCCTACGGCCCATGAGGCTTTGCGCGAATTGTGGGAGCTACTTCCGGTGCTGCCCCAACCGGCGTTTGTTTACATGCTGAGTGAACGCGTTAACCCTCTTTCTCCGAGCGTCGGGGATATAAAACATGTGGAAACACCACCTGTCACAGCTCAAACGGGACAATATCATCTCACCTCTGCCTCCTGCTGTTGAGGGATGGGAGGACGACCTGAAGAAGTGAAGAAATGCTTAGAAGATGAGAAGTATCTCATTCTTCCCAATGGGCAAAGTGGATACTCCTCCAGGTGGGTAAATATTGTTACTTATCAGTACTCGAGATGAGGGGGGATGGCATCCCCCCAGAAATAAAAACGGTCCAAATTATCCCCCTTTCCATCCCTTATGTCATTTCATTAATGAATGTGGTTTTACTGCTATTTCAACATTTAGAGTCATCACCAGAAAATAACATTTGGCAATTTTCACCTGTTTCAAGTAAATTTTCACCTGAAATAAGTAGGAAAATCTGCCAGTGGGACAAGATTTATCTTCTTATTACAAGCAAAAAAATCTTGTTCCACTGGCATATTTTTCTACTTATTTTAAGTGAAAATCTACTTGAAACAGGTGAAAATTGTTCTTTTTTCCAGTGATGAGTCTTGTTTTAAGTGTAATGAGATTTTTTTTTTACTAAAATGAGACATTTTAAATAGAAATAAGACAAATATTCTTGTTAAGATTTTGAGTTTTTGCAGTGATCCATCTTACTTATCCTGTGAAGGACAGAGTCATATTGATAAGTTCAGAAAAGTGTTTTTTATTGTTGTGTTTTGATGTATTTGATGTAAGCCCAGTGGATATTTAAAGCTTACAGAAGGCTGCATTTAACTGCTGCTATGTCATTCCTGCAGTATTTCTGCAGGTGTTTTTGGTCAGTGCTATTGTTTGTAATATATTATATTATTTGTAATCAGCACAAATTATCTGTCCCCATATGATAAAATCCACCACCCCCCCTGATTTTTTTTTTTACAACTCGAGTACTGCTTATAATCTATGAACTAATGTGACAGGTAGGCTACTTGTGAACCTACATTAAGACAAACTGTAAGCCATCTTTTATATTTATTCTTTCAGGTCCAGCTGGCAGTGATGTGCCTGGGGCTGCAGAGCTGCAAGCTGGTTATCTGGACACCAACTGAGCACCTGGAGTTCCAAATTTCATTTGACAAAGACTTCAGATACACACATGAAACACCTCCAGAACTTTTCACACATGCTTCACACAAACATTTGTAGATGAATTTGGTACAAAGAAGATTCAGCTCTGCCCCTCTGTATAAAGCTAGGGGGAAAACAGTACAACAGACTTCATTTTTGTTTTCAGTTTTATTAAAAACAGAACCTGAAAGATCCTCTCCTGACATATTAGGACATACAATATAGGGACATGAATCAAAACATTTTAACACAAAAATATTGTTTAACAAAAGCACATTACATTTGTGTCTTAAGTAAGAGAAATTCAGTTTACTGTCGGAGGACTTAAGAAACCAGAAAATATTCACACCTGACAAACTGAAATCACAATATTTAGACTTTTATCTCCTCAAAAAAACAACAATTGCAGCTGGACCTCAGTTGTTTTCAGAAAATGTTAAATGAATGAAATATGTAAGTGCAGCTCTACAAACTACATACAGCACTTAACCTGTTGAGAGTTGTGTGTTAAAGATACTGTAAGTGTAACGGTACCTAAATTGTTTTCAGAAAATGTTAAATGAATGAAATATGTAAGTATGTTTAAGTGCAATATTAAATGTCTTCTCACTTTTCACTTGAAATAAACTCAGCTCTTTAATTCACTAAACCAGCACAAATCTTGAGCATTTTGTCAATTTTGGGCACAAAGTTAATTTGGTCCTGTTTGAGAAAGAATCTTGTACACCTCCAGGTTCCTTATTCAACATGAATGGGGGCATGAGCAATGTGGCGTGTGTGAGTGACCTCCTCACTGGTCAGCTGGCATCCTTTGCGTGTGAATGCTGGAATGATTAGCTTCACCCTACGCTCCTCCAGCAAGTCTCTAACTGTGAAACCACGGTCACCCATCACCTCATCTCCAGCACGTAAATAATAGAATAGGTGTGGTCCTCCATCCCTGGATCTGACCACTGTGTTTGGGCATCACAGGAAGCTTTGGTGTTGATCACAGCTCCTCCTCCTGATCCATCTGGTCAGGCTCATCTGAGGGAGCAATACAGTACACAATTATTAAGATAAGATATGATACATTAGGGTTTTCCCTACCATTATAACACCCCCAGGCCCCTCATCAAATGTACCTGGGGGAAAACCCACAACCCCCCACCTGCAACCACATCACCTAAGCCCTCCAGAAGTTTAGGAAAATACCGGTACATTATCACAGCCAGTACTGGAGTTGATGGGGGATGAGGGGGGATGAGGGGGATGGCATCCCCACCCTGAAATAAAAACGGTCCAAATCATCCCCCCTGTAAAACTGCCACCCCCCCTTTACATCCCTTATGTCAGTTCATCAATGAAAGTGGTTTTACTGCTATTTCAACATTTACATTTAACATTCTGGTTAGAGTCATCACCACAAAAATGTGACAATTCTCACCTGTTTCAGGTAAATTTTCACTTGAAATAAGTAAGAAAATCTGCCAGTGGGACAAGATTTATCTTCTTATTACAAGCAAAAAAAGTCTTGTTGCACTGGCAGATTTTTTTTACTTATTTTAAGTGAAAATCTACTTGAAACAGGTGAAAATTGTTCTTTTTTCCAGGGATGAGTCTTGTTTTAAGTGTAATGAGATTTTTTTACTAAAATGAGACATTTTAACTAGAAATAAGACAAATATTCTTGTTAAGATTGTGAGTTTTTGCAGTGATCCATGTTACTTATCCTGTGAAGGACAGAGTCATATTGATAAGTTCAGAAAAGTGTTTTTTATTGTTGTGTTTTGATGTATTTGATGTAAGCCCAGTGGATATTTAAAGCTTACAGAAGGCTGCATTTAACTGCTGCTATGTCATTCCTGCAGTATTTCTGCAGGTGTTTTTGGTCAGTGCTATTGTTTGTAATATATTATATTATTTGTAATCAGCAAAAATGATCTGTCCCCATATGATAAAATCCACCATCCCCCCTGATTTCTTTTTTACAACTCGAGTACTGATCACAGCTAAGATTTAAAATTTAATTAACAAAAAACTTTTTTCTTATCAACATGTCTGTAGTGAAACTATTGTATTTTTATTCTAATGCTGCCCTGCAGTCCGTGCCATAAACACACTTTGTATTTTAACTGCACAGAAAATAATAATAAATAATACTAAAGGTTGTCATTACCGGACAAATACTACAATGCTGTGTCCTCCATACACCTGAAATCATAACTGATATTCTCATTACATTAACCTGAAATCACACCTGATATTCTCATGAAATTAACCTGAAATCATACCTGATATTCTCATGATATTCCTGTCAATCCTCTGAGGATTCCCGTCTCTCCTCCGGCAGTCTGTCGGATCCGAGCCACAAAGTATGATGCAGGTTTTCCTCCACAAAACGACGTACCCGAGCTCCGCAAGGACATTTTAGTAAATGCTACGGTTGATAAACATGTTAAACATTAAATGTCAGAAAACAAAACCGTAACTTCTCTGCTAGATTGAAAGCAAATTGCTTTAAAATAAACCGCTGTTCATGCTCAGCTGCCATGGTTAGTCAATGGCGTTACAGAACTTCCGGCGGCTAACAGGAAGTCACTCCCACAGCAGTTTCTACAGTAGAGGCTCCAGGAATAAGGTGGATATGGAGTTGAAGATAAGTCATATAATACAAGTCATTGATTTGTTGGTGATAATAATTTAGAAGCGCTTATTTGTTGGAGTTAAAGTGCCTTAACCATGTGCAAAACACTTTAGGACGTGAGCTGTCGCTGTTACCACGTTGAAATATGTGTAGGTAGATTAAGCGAGAGCGCTCTCTGCTGGTTGAAAATGCTTACAGCACCTGGTATTCCGAGGCGGTCTCCCATCCAAGTACTAACCAGGCCCGACCCTGCTTAGCTTCCGAGATCAGACGAGATCGAGCGCATCCAGGCTGGTATGGCCGTAAGCAGAATCTGCTGCTTGAAATACCTCTTATATGGAGTTGAAGATAAGTCATAGAAAATAAGTCAGCGATTTGTTGGTTTTATTTGTTGGAGTTAAAGTGCCTTAACCATGTGCAAAACACTTTAGGACGTGAGCTGTCGCTGTTACCACGTTGAAATATGTGTGGGTAGATTAAGCGAGAGCGCTCTCTGCTGGTTGAAAAAGCTTACAGCACCTGGTATTCCCAGGCGGTCTCCCATCCAAGTCCTAACCAGGCCTGACCCTGCTTAGCTTCCGAGATCAGACGAGATCGGGCGCATCCAGGCTGGTATGGCCATAAGCTGAAGCTGCAGCTTGAAATACCTCTTATATGGAGTTGAAGATAAGTCATATAATATAAGTCATTGATTTGTTGGTGATAATAATTTAGAAGCGCATATTTGTTGGAGTTAAAGTGCCTTAACCATGTGAAAAACACTTTAGGACGTGAGCTGTCGCTGTTACCACGTTGAAATATGTGTGGGTAGATTAAGCGAGAGCGCTCTCTGCTGGTTGAAAAAGCTTACAGCACCTGGTATTCCCAGGCGGTCTCCCATCCAAGTACTAACCAGGCCCGACCCTGCTTAGCTTCCGAGATCAGACGAGATCGGGCGCATCCAGGCTGGTATGGCCGTAAGCAGAAGCTGCAGCTTGAAATACCTTTTATATGGAGTTGAAGATAAGTCATAGCATATAAGTCATTGATTTGTTGGTTTTATTTGTTGGAGTTAAAGTGCCTTAACCATGTGCAAAACACTTTAGGACGTGAGCTGTCGCTGTTACCACGTTGAAATATGTGTGGGTAGATTAAGGGAGAGCGCTCTCTGCTGGTTGAAAAGCTTACAGCACCTGATATTCCCAGGCGGTCTCCCATCCAAGTACTAACCAGGCCCGACCCTGCTTAGCTTCCGAGATCAGACGAGATCGGGCGCATCCAGACAGGTATGGCCGTAAGCTGAAGGTGCAGCTTGAAATACCTCTTATATGGAGTTGAAGATAAGTCATATAATATAAGTCATTGATTTGTTGGTGATAATAATTTAGAAGCGCTTATTTGTTGGAGTTAAAGTGCCTTAACCATGTGCAAAACACTTTAGGACGTGAGCTGTCGCTGTTACCACGTTGAAATATGTGTGGGTAGATTAAGCGAGAGCGCTCTCTGCTGGTTGAAAATGCTTACAGCACCTGGTATTCCCAGGCGGTCTCCCATCCAAGTACTAACCGGGCCCGACCCTGCTTAGCTTCCGAGATCAGACAAGATCGGGCGCATCCAGGCTGGTATGGCCGTAAGCAGAAGCTGCTGCTTGAAATACCTCTTATATGGAGTTGAAGATAAGTCATATAATATAAGTCATTGATTTGTTGGTGATAATAATTTAGAAGCGCTTATTTGTTGGAGTTAAAGTGCCTTAACCATGTGAAAAACACTTTTGGACGTGAGCTGTCGCTGTTACCACGTTGAAATATGTGTGGGTAGATTAAGCGAGAGCGCTCTCTGCTGGTTGAAAAAGCTTACAGCACCTTGTATTCCCAGGCGGTCTCCCATCCAAGTACTAACCAGGCCCGACCCTGCTTAGCTTCCGAGATCAGACGAGATCGGGCGCATCCAGGCTGGTATGGCCGTAAGCAGAAGCTGCAGCTTGAAATACCTCTTATATGGAGTTGAAGATGGGTCATAGAATATAAGTCATTGATTTGTTGGTTTTATTTGTTGGAGTTAAAGTGCCTTAACCATGTGCAAAACACTTTTGGACGTGAGCTGTCGCTCTTACCACGTTGAAATATGTGTGGGTAGATTAAGCGAGAGCGCTCTCTGCTGGTTGAAAAAGCTTGCAGCACCTGGTATTCCCAGGCGGTCTCCCATCCAAGTACTAACCAGGCCCGACCCTGCTTAGCTTCCGAGATCAGACGAGATCGGGCGCATCCAGGCTGGTATGGCCATAAGCTGAAGCTGCAGCTTGAAATACTTCTTATATGGAGTTGAAGATAAGTCATATAATATAAGTCATTGATTTGTTGGTGATAATAATTTAGAAGCGCTTATTTGTTGGAGTTAAAGTGCCTTAACCATGTGAAAAACACTTTTGGACGTGAGCTGTCGCTGTTACCACGTTGAAATATGTGTGGGTAGATTAAGCGAGAGCGCTCTCTGCTGGTTGAAAATGCTTACAGCACCTGGTATTCCCAGGCGGTCTCCCATCCAAGTACTAACCAGGCCCGACCCTGCTTAGCTTCCGAGATCAGACGAGATCGGGCGCATCCAGGCTGGTATGGCCGTAAGCAGAAGCTGCTGCTTGAAATACCTCTTATATGGAGTTGAAGATAAGTCATATAATATAAGTCATTGATTTGTTGGTGATAATAATTTAGAAGCACTTATTTGTTGGAGTTAAAGTGCCTTAACCATGTGCAAAACACTTTAGGACGTGAGCTGTCGCTGTTACCACGTTGAAATATGTGTGGGTAGATTAAGCGAGAGCGCTCTCTGCTGGTTGAAAAAGCTTACAGCACCTGTGTTGTGCAACTCATAGGTAGCTTGGCTGTCCAGTTATCAAGGCTAATGATAATTCTATTAAAGAATTATTAATAATTAATAAAGTTGACTATTTATCAAATTGTATTATCAAAAATGATAATTCTCGTAGGGGCACCACCGCCGGGGCCTTACTCCGGTGGAATTCGATAACTAAAACAGCAGAAAATCAGTCTCATATGATTTTTGAATTATCCTGCAGAACAGCAAATCTTACAGAATAACAGTGAAGGCGTGATGTCCGAACACTAGGCTCTGCTTAAACAAATCAATTTGTGACCAAATCTTGCATGAAATAACAACCACTCATAAAGAAATCAATCAGAATTTATTTACATACGGGTATCAAAAGGGATGTAAATAACTACCCGAATAAATCTGATGGCACACGACATTATTATAAAACCATTAACTAACAAGAAAAACAACAATCAATAAAATGAAACATAAACGTTAAATGCATGGAATGAAAAGAAAAGAATCAAATGTAATAATAATAAAGATGATAAAGAACACAATAATGATAACGTACAGTAATACGCATACAGTAATCTCATTAAACATAAGTTCAGCTTTACACCGTTCTAACTGACTGATCGCCCAAACGCCACCTCACGTCTCCTCTGGATTCTGGATCTGCGGGCTCTGTCGGTGGTGACCGGGTTCCTGCCGGGGTTCCCGGTGTCGGAGAGGTCCGGTTCAGCTTTGACCCCACCGCCGATCGCTTCTGGCGGGGATGCTCCGATAGCGAGCGGTCCCTCAGTCTCTGTCCTGCTCCTACTTCAAAAAGAAAAGGGCAACAGTTGCTGCAGCGGCGCCTCACGCCGGCTCTCTGGTCCTGACCGCGGCCTCAACACCGGCCTCGTTGCGACGGGGGGGCCGGTTCCTCCTTCGGAACGTCGGCTCACGTCCCTTGTGTGTCGCAGGGCTGCGGGAGGGGTTCGCGGGTCCAAGGCTGGAGCTTCTACAGCGGGTTCTGGCGGAGCAATCTTCCTGGACGCACGGTCCCTGGTGTGGAGAAAGTGCTCAAAGGAAGAAAGGAGTTAGCAGACAGAAAGAGTTGAGAGCGCCGTGCTCTGGTATCGGATTTTACGCCCGGCCTGTTAATGCAGGTCCGGAACGGCTCCCCCCCCACCCCAGGCTCTCGGGGAGTAGATGCGGCAGCGGCTGCACCGTCGGCAGGCACGTCTTGTCCGGTCCGCTGGCTGAGGGAGAGAGTGAGCACTGGGCAGGAAGGGAGCTTTTGAGTTTCGCGGGCTGCGTGATGTCACCAGCCCCTGGCAAGTGATTGGGTGCTTCCCGCTTTTGGGCTTGGGGCGGTTTTACTGAGAGGGACAGTCCCCCCCTTCAGAGCTTGCTTCCTGGGGCTCCATTTAGTCTGACCCCCCCTGGTGTCGTCACCCCAGGGAGTCTGTCCCTGGTCCCTTTGCGTTGTCTTTTCCTTTGTTCCTCCAGGTCTGGCAGGAACCCTGCTGGGTTTGTGGGGGCTATACTGCGCCTGACCCCCCTCCCAGGTGTCGTAAACCCCATGGAGTCTGTTATCTGGTCTGGAGTCATGCAGCATAAACTTTGGCTTGGCTTCGGCCCTTTACTGGCCCAAGAGAAATGTTCACCCACTCACATATGTCATGAATTCATAATCATATTAGTCCAATAGTCCAACACCTGGTATTCCCAGGCGGTCTCCCATCCAAGTACTAACCAGGCCCGACCCTGCTTAGCTTCCGAGATCAGATGAGATCAGGCGCATCCAGGCTGGTATGGCCGTAAGCAGAATCTGCTGCTTGAAATACCTCTTATATGGAGTTGAAGATAAGTCATAGAATATAAGTCATTGATTTCTTGGTGATAAGAATTTAGAAGCGCTTATTTGTTGGAGTTAAAGTGCCTTAACCATGTGCAAAACACTTTAGGACATGAGCTGTCGCTGTTACCACGTTGAAATTTGTGTGGGTAGATGAAGCGAGAGCGCTCTCTGCTGGTTGAAAATGCTTACAGCACCTGGTATTCCCAGGCGGTCTCCCATCCAAGTACTAACCAGGCCCGACCCTGCTTAGCTTCCGAGATCAGATGAGATCGGGCGCATCCAGGCTGGTATGGCCGTAAGCAGAAGCTGCAGCTTGAAATACCTCTGATATGGAGTTGAAGATAAGTCATAGAATATAAGTCATTGATTTGTTGGTTTTATTTGTTGGAGTTAAAGTGCCTTAACCATGTGCAAAACACTTTAGGACGTGAGCTGTCGCTGTTACCACGTTGAAATATGTGTGGGTAGATTAAGCGTGAGCGCTCTCTGCTGGTTGAAAAAGCTTACAGCACCTGGTATTCCCAGGCGGTCTCCCATCCAAGTACTAACAAGGCCTGACCCTGCTTAGCTTCCGAGATCAGACTAGATCGGGCGCATTCAGGCTGGTATGGCCGTAAGCAGAAGCTGCAGCTTGAAATACCTATTATATGGAGTTGAAGATAAGTCATAGAATATAAGTCATTGATTTGTTGGTTTTATTTGTTGGAGTTAAAGTGCCTTAACCATGTGCAAAACACTTTAGGACGTGAGCTGTCGCTGTTACCACGTTGAAATATGTGTGGCTAGATTAAGCAAGACCGTTCTCTGCTGGTTGAAAAAGCTTACAGCACCTGGTATTCCCAGTCGGTCTCCCATCCAAGTACTAACCAGGCCCGACCCTGCTTAGCTTCCGAGATCAGACTAGATCGGGCTCATCCAGGCTGGTATGGCCGTAAGCAGAAGCTGCAGCTTGAAATACCTCTGATATGGAGTTGAAGATAAGTCATAGAATATAAGTCATTGATTTGTTGGTTTTATTTGTTGGAGTTAAAGTGCCTTAACCATGTGCAAAACACTTTAGGACGTGAGCTGTCGCTCTTACCACGTTGAAATATGTGTGGGTAGATTAAGCGAGAGCGCTCTCTGCTGGTTGAAAATGCTTACAGCACCTGGTATTCCGAGGCGGTCTCCCATCCAAGTACTAAACAGGCCCGACCCTGCTTAGCTTCCGAGATCAGACGAGATCGGGCGCATCCAGGCTGGTATGGCCGTAAGCAGAATCTGCTGCTTGAAATACCTCTTATATGGAGTTGAAGATAAGTCATAGAATATAAGTCATTGATTTGTTGGTTTTATTTGTTGGAGTTAATGTGCCTTAACCATGTGCAAAACACTTTAGGACGTGAGCTGTCGCTGTTACCACGTTGAAATATGTGTGGGTAGATTAAGCGAGAGCGCTCTCTGCTGGTTGAAAAAGCTTACAGTACCTGATATTCCCAGGCGGTCTCCCATCCAAGTACTAACCAGGCCCGACCCTGCTTAGCTTCCGAGATCAGACGAGATCGGGCGCATCCAGGCTGGTATGGCCGTAAGCAGAAGCAGCAGCTTGAAATACCTCTTATATGGAGTTGAAGATAAGTCATATAATATAAGTCATTGATTTGTTGGTGATAATAATTTAGAAGCGCTTATTTGTTGGAGTTAAAGTGCCTTAACCATGTGCAAAACACTTTAGGACGTGAGCTGTCGCTGTTACCACGTTGAAATATGTGTGGGTAGATTAAGCGAGAGCGCTCTCTGCTGGTTGAAAATGCTTACAGCACCTGGTATTCCCAGGCGGTCTCCCATCCAAGTACTAACCAGGCCAGACCCTGCTTAGCTTCCGAGATCAGAAAAGATCGGGCACGTCCAGGCTGGTATGGCCGTAAGCAGAAGCTGCAGCTTGAAATACCTCTTATATGGAGTTGAAGATAAGTCATAGAATATAAGTCATTGATTTGTTGGTTTTATTTGTTGGAGTTAAAGTGCCTTAACCATGTGCAAAACACTTTTGGACGTGAGCTGTCGCTGTTACCACGTTGAAATATGTGTGGCTAGATTAAGCGAGACCGTTCTCTGCTGGTCGAAAAAGCTTACAGCACCTGGTATTCCCAGGCGGTCTCCCATCCAAGTACTAACCAGGCCCGACCCTGCTTAGCTTCCGAGATCAGATGAGATCGGGCGCATCCAGGCTGGTATGGCCGTGAGCTGAAGTTGCAGCTTGAAATACCTCTTATATGGAGTTGAAGATAAGTCATATAATATAAGTCATTGATTTGTTGGTGATAATAATTTAGAAGCACTTATTTGTTGGAGTTAAAGTGCCTTAACCATGTGCAAAACACTTTAGGACATGAGCTGTCGCTGTTACCACGTTGAAATATGTGTGGGTAGATTAAGCGAGAGCGCTCTCTAATGGTTTAAAAAGCTTACAGCACCTGGTATTCCCAGGCGGTCTCCCATCCAAGTACTAACCAGGCCTGACCCTGCTTAGCTTCCGAGATCAGACGAGATCGGGTGCATCCAGGCTGGTATGGCCGTAAGCAGAAGCTGCTGCTTGAAATACCTCTTATATGGAGTTGAAGATAAGTCATATAATATAAGTCATTGATTTGTTGGTGATAATAATTTAGAAGCGTTTATTTGTTGGAGTTAAAGTGCCTTAACCATGTGAATAACACTTTTGGACGTGAGCTGTCGCTGTTACCACGTTGAAATATGTGTGGGTAGATTAAGCGAGAGCGCTCTCTGCTGGTTGAAAATGCTTACAGCACCTGGTATTCCCAGGCATTCTCCCATCCAAGTACTAACCAGGCCCGACCCTGCTTAGCTTCCGAGATCAGACGAGATCGGGCGCATCCAGGCTGGTATGGCTGTAAGCAGAAGCTGCAGCTTGAAATACCTCTTATATGGAGTTGAAAATAAGTCATAGCATATAAGTCATTGATTTGTTGGTTTTATTTGTTTGGAATTAAAGTGCCTTAACCATGTGCAAAACACTTTAGGACGTGAGCTGTCGCTGTTACCACGTTGAAATATGTGTGGGTAGATTAAGCGAGAGCGTTCTCTGCTGGTTGAAAAAGCTTACAGCACCTGGTATTCCCAGGCGGTCTCCCATCCAAGTACTAACCAGGCCCGACCCTGCTTAGCTTCCGAGATCAGACGAGATCAGGCGCATCCAGGCTGGTATGGCCATAAGCAAAATCTGCTGCTTGAAATACCTCTTATATGGAGTTGAAGATAAGTCATAGAATATAAGTCATTGATTTCTTGGTGATAAGAATTTAGAAGCGCTTATTTGTTGGAGTTAAAGTGCCTTAACCATGTGCAAAACACTTTAGGACATGAGCTGTCGCTGTTACCACGTTGAAATTTGTGTGGGTAGATTAAGCGAGAGCGCTCTCTGCTGGTTGAAAATGCTTACAGCACCTGGTATTCCCAGGCGGTCTCCCATCCAAGTACTAACCAGGCCTGACCCTGCTTAGCTTCCGAGATCAGATGAGATCGGGCGCATCCAGGCTGGTATGGCCGTAAGCAGAAGCTGCAGCTTGAAATACCTCTGATATGGAGTTGAAGATAAGTCATAGAATATAAGTCATTGATTTGTTGGTTTTATTTGTTGGAGTTAAAGTGCCTTAACCATGTGCAAAACACTTTAGGACGTGAGCTGTCGCTGTTACCACGTTGAAATATGTGTAGGTAGATTAAGCGAGAGCGCTCTCTGCTGGTTGAAAATGCTTACAGCACCTGGTATTCCGAGGCGGTCTCCCATCCAAGTACTAACCAGGCCCGACCCTGCTTAGCTTCCGAGATCAGACGAGATCGGGCGCATCCAGGCTGGTATGGCCGTAAGCAGAATCTGCTGCTTGAAATACCTCTTATATGGAGTTGAAGATAAGTCATAGAATATAAGTCAGCGATTTGTTGGTTTTATTTGTTGGATTTAAAGTGCCTTAACCATGTGCAAAACACTTTAGGACGTGAGCTGTCGCTGTTACCACGTTGAAATATGTGTGGGTAGATTAAGCGAGAGCGCTCTCTGCTGGTTGAAAAAGCTTACAGCACCTGGTATTCCCAGGCGGTCTCCCATCCAAGTCCTAACCAGGCCTGACCCTGCTTAGCTTCCGAGATCAGACGAGATCGGGCGCATCCAGGCTGGTATGGCCATAAGCAGAAGCTGCAGCTTGAAATACCTCTTATATGGAGTTGAAGATAAGTCATATAATATAAGTCATTGATTTGTTGGTGATAATAATTTAGAAGCGCATATTTGTTGGAGTTAAAGTGCCTTAACCATGTGAAAAACACTTTAGGACGTGAGCTGTCGCTGTTACCACGTTGAAATATGTGTGGGTAGATTAAGCGAGAGCGCTCTCTGCTGGTTGAAAAAGCTTACAGCACCTGGTATTCCCAGGCGGTCTCCCATCCAAGTACTAACCAGGCCCGACCCTGCTTAGCTTCCGAGATCAGACGAGATCGGGCGCATCCAGGCTGGTATGGCCGTAAGCAGAAGCTGCAGCTTGAAATACCTTTTATATGGAGTTGAAGATAAGTCATAGCATATAAGTCATTGATTTGTTGGTTTTATTTGTTGGAGTTAAAGTGCCTTAACCATGTGCAAAACACTTTAGGACGTGAGCTGTCGCTGTTACCACGTTGAAATATGTGTGGGTAGATTAAGCGAGAGCGCTCTCTGCTGGTTGAAAAGCTTACAGCACCTGATATTCCCAGGCGGTCTCCCATCCAAGTACTAACCAGGCCCGACCCTGCTTAGCTTCCGAGATCAGACGAGATCGGGCGCATCCAGACAGGTATGGCCGTAAGCTGAAGGTGCAGCTTGAAATACCTCTTATATGGAGTTGAAGATAAGTCATATAATATAAGTCATTGATTTGTTGGTGATAATAATTTAGAAGCGCTTATTTGTTGGAGTTAAAGTGCCTTAACCATGTGCAAAACACTTTAGGACGTGAGCTGTCGCTGTTACCACGTTGAAATATGTGTGGGTAGATTAAGCGAGAGCGCTCTCTGCTGGTTGAAAATGCTTACAGCACCTGGTATTCCCAGGCGGTCTCCCATCCAAGTACTAACCGGGCCCGACCCTGCTTAGCTTCCGAGATCAGACAAGATCGGGCGCATCCAGGCTGGTATGGCCGTAAGCAGAAGCTGCTGCTTGAAATACCTCTTATATGGAGTTGAAGATAAGTCATATAATATAAGTCATTGATTTGTTGGTGATAATAATTTAGAAGCGCTTATTTGTTGGAGTTAAAGTGCCTTAACCATGTGAAAAACACTTTTGGACGTGAGCTGTCGCTGTTACCACGTTGAAATATGTGTGGGTAGATTAAGCGAGAGCGCTCTCTGCTGGTTGAAAAAGCTTACAGCACCTTGTATTCCCAGGCGGTCTCCCATCCAAGTACTAACCAGGCCCGACCCTGCTTAGCTTCCGAGATCAGACGAGATCGGGCGCATCCAGGCTGGTATGGCCGTAAGCAGAAGCTGCAGCTTGAAATACCTCTTATATGGAGTTGAAGATGGGTCATAGAATATAAGTCATTGATTTGTTGGTTTTATTTGTTGGAGTTAAAGTGCCTTAACCATGTGCAAAACACTTTTGGACGTGAGCTGTCGCTCTTACCACGTTGAAATATGTGTGGGTAGATTAAGCGAGAGCGCTCTCTGCTGGTTGAAAAAGCTTGCAGCACCTGGTATTCCCAGGCGGTCTCCCATCCAAGTACTAACCAGGCCCTACCCTGCTTAGCTTCCGAGATCAGACGAGATCGGGCGCATCCAGGCTGGTATGGCCATAAGCTGAAGCTGCAGCTTGAAATACTTCTTATATGGAGTTGAAGATAAGTCATATAATATAAGTCATTGATTTGTTGGTGATAATAATTTAGAAGCGCTTATTTGTTGGAGTTAAAGTGCCTTAACCATGTGAAAAACACTTTTGGACGTGAGCTGTCGCTGTTACCACGTTGAAATATGTGTGGGTAGATTAAGCGAGAGCGCTCTCTGCTGGTTGAAAATGCTTACAGCACCTGGTATTCCCAGGCGGTCTCCCATCCAAGTACTAACCAGGCCCGACCCTGCTTAGCTTCCGAGATCAGACGAGATCGGGCGCATCCAGGCTGGTATGGCCGTAAGCAGAAGCTGCTGCTTGAAATACCTCTTATATGGAGTTGAAGATAAGTCATATAATATAAGTCATTGATTTGTTGGTGATAATAATTTAGAAGCACTTATTTATTGGAGTTAAAGTGCCTTAACCATGTGCAAAACACTTTAGGACGTGAGCTGTCGCTGTTACCACGTTGAAATATGTGTGGGTAGATTAAGCGAGAGCGCTCTCTGCTGGTTGAAAAAGCTTACAGCACCTGTGTTGTGCAACTCATAGGTAGCTTGGCTGTCCAGTTATCAAGGCTAATGATAATTCTATTAAAGAATTATTAATAATTAATAAAGTTGACTATTTATCAAATTGTATTATCAAAAATGATAATTCTCGTAGGGGCACCACCGCCGGGGCCTTACTCCGGTGGAATTCGATAACTAAAACAGCAGAAAATCAGTCTCATATGATTTTTGAATTATCCTGCAGAACAGCAAATCTTACAGAATAACAGTGAAGGCGTGATGTCCGAACACTAGGCTCTGCTTAAACAAATCAATTTGTGACCAAATCTTGCATGAAATAACAACCACTCATAAAGAAATCAATCAGAATTTATTTACATACGGGTATCAAAAGGGATGTAAATAACTACCCGAATAAATCTGATGGCACACAACATTATTATAAAACCATTAACTAACAAGAAAAACAACAATCAATAAAATGAAACATAAACGTTAAATGCATGGAATGAAAAGAAAAGAATCAAATGTAATAATAATAAAGATGATAAAGAACACAATAATGATAACGTACAGTAATACGCATACAGTAATCTCATTAAACATAAGTTCAGCTTTACACCGTTCTAACTGACTGATCGCCCAAACGCCACCTCACGTCTCCTCTGGATTCTGGATCTGCGGGCTCTGTCGGTGGTGACCGGGTTCCTGCCGGGGTTCCCGGTGTCGGAGAGGTCCGGTTCAGCTTTGACCCCACCGCCGATCGCTTCTGGCGGGGATGCTCCGATAGCGAGCGGTCCCTCAGTCTCTGTCCTGCTCCTACTTCAAAAAGAAAAGGGCAACAGTTGCTGCAGCGGCGCCTCACGCCGGCTCTCTGGTCCTGACCGCGGCCTCAACACCGGCCTCGTTGCGACGGGGGGGCCGGTTCCTCCTTCGGAACGTCGGCTCACGTCCCTTGTGTGTCGCAGGGCTGCGGGAGGGGTTCGCGGGTCCAAGGCTGGAGCTTCTACAGCGGGTTCTGGCGGAGCAATCTTCCTGGACGCACGGTCCCTGGTGTGGAGAAAGTGCTCAAAGGAAGAAAGGAGTTAGCAGACAGAAAGAGTTGAGAGCGCCGTGCTCTGGTATCGGATTTTACGCCCGGCCTGTTAATGCAGGTCCGGAACGGCTCCCCCCCCACCCCAGGCTCTCGGGGAGTAGATGCGGCAGCGGCTGCACCGTCGGCAGGCACGTCTTGTCCGGTCCGCTGGCTGAGGGAGAGAGTGAGCACTGGGCAGGAAGGGAGCTTTTGAGTTTCGCGGGCTGCGTGATGTCACCAGCCCCTGGCAAGTGATTGGGTGCTTCCCGCTTTTGGGCTTGGGGCGGTTTTACTGAGAGGGACAGTCCCCCCCTTCAGAGCTTGCTTCCTGGGGCTCCATTTAGTCTGACCCCCCCTGGTGTCGTCACCCCAGGGAGTCTGTCCCTGGTCCCTTTGCGTTGTCTTTTCCTTTGTTCCTCCAGGTCTGGCAGGAACCCTGCTGGGTTTGTGGGGGCTATACTGCGCCTGACCCCCCTCCCAGGTGTCGTAAACCCCATGGAGTCTGTTATCTGGTCTGGAGTCATGCAGCATAAACTTTGGCTTGGCTTCGGCCCTTTACTGGCCCAAGAGAAATGTTCACCCACTCACATATGTCATGAATTCATAATCATATTAGTCCAATAGTCCAACACCTGGTATTCCCAGGCGGTCTCCCATCCAAGTACTAACCAGGCCCGACCCTGCTTAGCTTCCGAGATCAGATGAGATCAGGCGCATCCAGGCTGGTATGGCCGTAAGCAGAATCTGCTGCTTGAAATACCTCTTATATGGAGTTGAAGATAAGTCATAGAATATAAGTCATTGATTTCTTGGTGATAAGAATTTAGAAGCGCTTATTTGTTGGAGTTAAAGTGCCTTAACCATGTGCAAAACACTTTAGGACATGAGCTGTCGCTGTTACCACGTTGAAATTTGTGTGGGTAGATTAAGCGAGAGCGCTCTCTGCTGGTTGAAAATGCTTACAGCACCTGGTATTCCCAGGCGGTCTCCCATCCAAGTACTAACCAGGCCTGACCCTGCTTAGCTTCCGAGATCAGACGAGATCGGGTGCATCCAGGCTGGTATGGCCGTAAGCAGAAGCTGCTGCTTGAAATACCTCTTATATGGAGTTGAAGATAAGTCATATAATATAAGTCATTGATTTGTTGGTGATAATAATTTAGAAGCGTTTATTTGTTGGAGTTAAAGTGCCTTAACCATGTGAATAACACTTTTGGACGTGAGCTGTCGCTGTTACCACGTTGAAATATGTGTGGGTAGATTAAGCGAGAGCGCTCTCTGCTGGTTGAAAATGCTTACAGCACCTGGTATTCCCAGGCATTCTCCCATCCAAGTACTAACCAGGCCCGACCCTGCTTAGCTTCCGAGATCAGACGAGATCGGGCGCATCCAGGCTGGTATGGCTGTAAGCAGAAGCTGCAGCTTGAAATACCTCTTATATGGAGTTGAAAATAAGTCATAGCATATAAGTCATTGATTTGTTGGTTTTATTTGTTTGGAATTAAAGTGCCTTAACCATGTGCAAAACACTTTAGGACGTGAGCTGTCGCTGTTACCACGTTGAAATATGTGTGGGTAGATTAAGCGAGAGCGTTCTCTGCTGGTTGAAAAAGCTTACAGCACCTGGTATTCCCAGGCGGTCTCCCATCCAAGTACTAACCAGGCCCGACCCTGCTTAGCTTCCGAGATCAGACGAGATCAGGCGCATCCAGGCTGGTATGGCCGTAAGCAAAATCTGCTGCTTGAAATACCTCTTATATGGAGTTGAAGATAAGTCATAGAATATAAGTCATTGATTTCTTGGTGATAAGAATTTAGAAGCGCTTATTTGTTGGAGTTAAAGTGCCTTAACCATGTGCAAAACACTTTAGGACATGAGCTGTCGCTGTTACCACGTTGAAATTTGTGTGGGTAGATTAAGCGAGAGCGCTCTCTGCTGGTTGAAAAAGCTTACAGCACCTGGTATTCCCAGGCGGTCTCCCATCCAAGTACTAACCAGGCCCGACCCTGCTTAGCTTCCGAGATCAGACGAGATCGGGCGCATCCAGGCTGGTATGGCCGTAAGCTGAAGCTGCAGCTTGAAATACTTCTTATATGGAGTTGAAGATAAGTATATAATACAAGTCATTGATTTGTTTGTGATAATAATTTAGAAGCGCTTATTTGTTGGAGTTAAAGTGCCTTAACCATGTGCAAAACACTTTAGGACGTGAGCTGTCGCTGTTACCACGTTGAAATATGTGTGGGTAGATTAAGCGAGAGCGCTCTCTGCTGGTTGAAAAAGCGTACAGCACCTGGTATTCCCAGGCGGTCTCCCATCCAAGTACTAACCAAGCCCGACCCTGCTTAGCTTCCGAGATCAGGCGAGATCGGGCGCATCCAGGCTGGTATGGCCGTAAGCTGAAGCTGAAGCTGCAGCTTGAAATACCTCTTATATGGAGTTGAAGATAAGTCATATGATATAAGTCATTGATTTGTTGGTTTTATTTGTTGGAGTTAAAGTGCCTTAACCATGTGCAAAACACTTTAGGACGTGAGCTGTCGCTGTTACCACGTTAAAATATGTGTGGGTAGATTAAGCGAGAGCGCTCTCTGCAGGTTGAAAAAGCTTACAGCACCTGGTATTCCCAGGCGGTCTCCCATCCAAGTACTAACCAGGCCCTACCCTGCTTAGCTTCCGAGATCAGACTAGATCAGGCGCATCCAGGCTGGTATGGCCGTAAGCAGAAGCTGCAGCTTGAAATACCTCTTATATGGAGTTGAAGATAAGTCATAGAATATAAGTCATTGATTTGTTGGTTTTATTTGTTGGAGTTAAAGTGCCTTAACCATGTGCAAAACACTTTAGGACGTGAGCTGTCGCTGTTACCACGTTGAAATATGTGTGGGTAGATTAAGCGAGAGCGCTCTCTGCTGGTTGAAAAAGCTTACAGCACCTGGTATTCCCAGGCGGTCTCCCATCCAAGTACTAACCAGGCCCGACCCTGCTTAGCTTCCGAGATCAGACGAGATCGGGCGCATCCAGGCTGGTATGGCCGTAAGCAGAAGCTGTAGCTTGAAATACCTCTTATATGGAGTTGAAGATAAGTCATAGAATATAAGTCATTGATCTGTTGGTTTTATTTGTTGGAGTTAAAGTGCCTTAACCATGTGCAAAACACTTTAGGACGTGAGCTGTCGCTGTTACCACGTTGAAATATGTGTGGGTAGATTAAGCGAGAGCGCTCTACTGCAGGTTGAAAAAGCTTACAGCACCTGGTATTCCCAGGCGGTCTCCCATCCAAGTACTAACCAGGCCCGACCCTGCTTAGCTTCCGAGATCAGACGAGATCGGGTGCATCCAGGCTGGTATGGCCGTAAGCTGGAGCTGCAGCTTGAAATACTTCTTATATGGAGTTGAAGATAAGTCATATAATACAAGTCATTGATTTGTTGGTGATAATAATTTAGAAGCGCTTATTTGTTGGAGTTAAAGTGCCTTAACCATGTGCAAAACACTTTAGGACGTGAGCTGTCGCTGTTACCACGTTGAAATATGTGTGGGTAGATTAAGCTAGAGGGTTCTCTGCTGGTTGAAAAAGCTTACAGCACCTGGTATTCCCAGGCGGTCTCCCATCCAAGTACTAACCAGGCCCGACCCTGCTTAGCTTCCGAGATCAGACGAGATCGGGCGCATCCAGGCTGGTATGGCCGTAAGCAGAAGCTGCAGCTTGAAATACCTCTTATATGGAGTTGAAGATAAGTCATAGAATATAGGTCATAGATTTGTTGGTTTTATTTGTTGGAGTTAAAGTGCCTTAACCATGTGCAAAACACTTCAGGACGTGAGCTGTCGCTTTTACCACGTTGAAATATGTGTGGGTAGATTAAGCGAGAGCGCTCTCTGCTGGTTGAAAAAACTTACAGCACCTGGTATTCCCAGGCGGTCTCCCATTCAAGTACTAACCAGGCCCGACCCTGCTTAGCTTCCGAGATCAGACGAGATTGGGCGCATCCAGGCTGGTATGGCCGTAAGCAGAAGCTGCAGCTTGAAATACTTCTTATATGGAGTTGAAGATAAGTCATAGAATATATGTCATTGATTTGTTGGTGATAATAATTTAGAAGCGCTTATTTGTTGGAGTTAAGGTGCCTTAACTATGTGCAAAACACTTTAAGACGTGAGCTGTCGCTGTTACCACGTTGAAATATGTGTGGGTAGATTAAGCTAGAGGGTTCTCTGCTGGTTGAAAAAGCTTACAGCACCTGGTATTCCCAGGCGGTCTCCCATCCAAGTACTAACCAGGCCCGACCCTGCTTAGCTTCCGAGATCAGACGAGATCGGGCGCATCCAGGCTGGTATGGCCGTAAGCAGAAGCTGCAGCTTGAAATACCTCTTATATGGAGTTGAAGATAAGTCATAGAATATAAGTCATTGATTTGTTGGTTTTATTTGTTGGAGTTAAAGTGCCTTAACCATGTGCAAAACACTTTAGGACGTGAGCTGTCGCTGTTACCACGTTGAAATATGTGTGGGTAGATTAAGCGAGAGCGCTCTCTGCTGGTTGAAAAAGCTTACAGCACCTGGTATTCCCAGGCGGTCTCCCATCCAAGTACTAACCAAGCCCGACCCTGCTTAGCTTCCGAGATCAGGCGAGATCGGGCGCATCCAGGCTGGTATGGCCGTAAGCTGAAGCTGAAGCTGCAGCTTGAAATACCTCTTATATGGAGTTGAAGATAAGTCATATGATATAAGTCATTGATTTGTTGGTTTTATTTGTTGGAGTTAAAGTGCCTTAACCATGTGCAAAACACTTTAGGACGTGAGCTGTCGCTGTTACCACGTTGAAATATGTGTGGCTAGATTAAGCGAGACCGTTCTCTGCTGGTTGAAAAAGCTTACAGCACCTGGTATTCCCAGGCTGTCTCCCATCCAAGTACTAACCAGGCCCGACCCTGCTTAGCTTCCGAGATCAGACGAGATCAGGCGCATCCAGGCTGGTATGGGCGTAAGCAGAAGCTGCAGCTTGAAATACCTCTGATATGGAGTTGAAGATAAGTCATAGAATATAAGTCATTGATTTGTTGGTTTTATTTGTTGGAGTTAAAGTGCCTTAACCATGTGCAAAAGACTTTAGGACGTGAGCTGTCGCTCTTACCACGTTGAAATATGTGTGGCTAGATTAAGCGAGACCGTTCTCTGCTGGTTGAAAAAGCTTACAGCACCTGGTATTCCCAGGCTGTCTCCCATCCAAGTACTAACCAGGCCCGACCCTGCTTAGCTTCCGAGATCAGACTAGATCGGGCGCACCCAGGCTGGTATGGCCGTAAGCAGAAGCTGCAGCTTGAAATACCTCTTATATGGAGTTGAAGATAAGTCATAGAATATAAGTCATTGATCTGTTGGTTTTATTTGTTGGAGTTAAGGTGCCTTAAGCATGTGCAAAACACTTTAGGACGTGAGCTGTCGCTGTTACCACGTTAAAATATGTGTGGGTAGATTAAGCGAGAGCGCTCTCTGCAGGTTGAAAAAGCTTACAGCACCTGGTATTCCCAGGCGGTCTCCCATCCAAGTACTAACCAGGCCCGACCCTGCTTAGCTTCCGAGATCAGACGAGATCGGGCGCATCCAGGCTGGTATGGCCGTGAGCTGAAGCTGCAGCTTGAAATACCTCTTATATGGAGTTGAAGATAGTCATATAATATAAGTCATTGATTTGTTGGTGATAATAATTTAGAAGCGCTTATTTGTTGGAGTTAAAGTGCCTTAACCATGTGCAAAACACTTTAGGACGTGAGCTGTCGCTGTTACCACTTTGAAATATGTGTGGGTAGATTAAGCGAGAGCGCTCTCTGCTGGTTGAAAAAGCTTACAGCACCTGATATTCCCAGGCGGTCTCCCATCCAAGTACTAACCAGGCCCGACCCTGCTTAGCTTCCGAGATCAGACGAGATCGGGCGCATCCAGGCTGGTATGGCCGTAAGCTGAAGCTGCAGCTTGAAATACCTCTTATATGGAGTTGAAGATAAGTCATATAATATAAGTCATTGATTTGTTGGTGATAATAATTTAGAAGCGCATATTTGTTGGAGTTAAAGTGCCTTAACCATGTGAAAAACCCTTTAGGACGTGAGCTGTCGCTGTTACCACGTTGAAATATGTGTGGGTAGATTAAGCGAGAGCGCTCTCTGCTGGTTGAAAAAGCTTACAGCACCTGGTATTCCCAGGCGGTCTCCCATCCAAGTACTAACCAGGCCCGACCCTGCTTAGCTTCCGAGATCAGACGAGATCGGGCGCATCCAGGCTGGTATGGCTGTAAGCAGAAGCTGCAGCTTGAAATACCTCTTATATGGAGTTGAAAATAAGTCATAGCATATAAGTCATTGATTTGTTGGTTTTATTTGTTGGAGTTAAAGTGCCTTAACCATGTGCAAAACCCTTTAGGACGTGAGCTGTCGCTGTTACCACGTTGAAATATGTGTGGGTAGATTAAGCGAGAGCGCTCTCTGCAGGTTGAAAAAGCTTACAGCACCTGCTATTCCCAGGCGGTCTCCCATCCAAGTACTAACCAGGCCCGACCCTGCTTAGCTTCCGAGATCAGACGAGATCGGGCGCATCCAGGCTGGTATGGCCGTAAGCAGAAGCTGTAGCTTGAAATACCTCTTATATGGAGTTGAAGATAAGTCATAGAATATAAGTCATTGATCTGTTGGTTTTATTTGTTGGAGTTAAAGTGCCTTAACCATGTGCAAAACACTTTAGGACGTGAGCTGTCGCTGTTACCACGATGAAATATGTGTGGGTAGATTAAGCGAGAGCGCTCTCTGCTGGTTGAAAAAGCTTACAGCACCTGGTATTCCCAGGCGGTCTCCCATCCAAGTACTAACCAGGCCCGACCCTGCTTAGCTTCCGAGATCAGACGAGATCGGGCGCATCCAGGCTGGTATGGCCGTAAGCAGAAGCTGCAGCTTGAAATACCTCTGATATGGAGTTGAAGATAAGTCATAGAATATAAGTCATTGATTTGTTGGTTTTATTTGTTGGAGTTAAAGTGCCTTAACCATGTGCAAAACACTTTAGGACGTGAGCTGTCGCTGTTACCACTTTGAAATATGTGTGGGTAGATTATGCGAGAGCGCTCTCTGCTGGTTGAAAAGGCTTACAGCACCTGATATTCCCAGGCGGTCTCCCATCCAAGTACTAACCAGGCCCGACCCTGCTTAGCTTCCGAGATCAGACGAGATCGGGCGCATCCAGGCTGGTATGGCCGTAAGCTGAAGCTGCAGCTTGAAATACCTCTTATATGGAGTTGAAGATAAGTCATATAATATGAGTCATTGATTTGTTGGTGATAATAATTTAGAAGCGCATATTTGTTGGAGTTAAAGTGCCTTAACCATGTGAAAAACCCTTTAGGACGTGAGCTGTCGCTGTTACCACGTTGAAATATGTGTGGGTAGATTAAGCGAGAGCGCTCTCTGCTGGTTGAAAAAGCTTACAGCACCTGGTATTCCCAGGCGGTCTCCCATCCAAGTACTAACCAGGCCCGACCCTGCTTAGCTTCCGAGATCAGACGAGATCGGGCGCATCCAGGCTGGTATGGCTGTAAGCAGAAGCTGCAGCTTGAAATACCTCTTATATGGAGTTGAAAATAAGTCATAGCATATAAGTCATTGATTTGTTGGTTTTATTTGTTGGAGTTAAAGTGCCTTAACCATGTGCAAAACCCTTTAGGACGTGAGCTGTCGCTGTTACCACGTTGAAATATGTGTGGGTAGATTAAGAGAGAGCGCTCTCTGCAGGTTGAAAAAGCTTACAGCACCTGCTATTCCCAGGCGGTCTCCCATCCAAGTACTAACCAGGCCCGACCCTGCTTAGCTTCCGAGATCAGACGAGATCGGGCGCATCCAGGCTGGTATGGCCGTAAGCAGAAGCTGTAGCTTGAAATACCTCTTATATGGAGTTGAAGATAAGTCATAGAATATAAGTCATTGATCTGTTGGTTTTATTTGTTGGAGTTAAAGTGCCTTAACCATGTGCAAAACACTTTAGGACGTGAGCTGTCGCTGTTACCACGTTGAAATATGTGTGGGTAGATTAAGCGAGAGCGCTCTACTGCAGGTTGAAAAAGCTTACAGCACCTGGTATTCCCAGGCGGTCTCCCATCCAAGTACTAACCCGGCCCGACCCTGCTTAGCTTCCGAGATCAGACGAGACCGGGCGCATCCAGGCTGGTATGGCCGTAAGCAGAAGCTGCAGCTTGAAATACCTCTTATATGGAGTTGAAGATAAGTCGTAGAATATAAGTCATTGATCTGTTGGTTTTATTTGTTGGAGTTAAAGTGCCTTAACCATGTGCAAAACCCTTTAGGACGTGAGCTGTCGCTGTTACCACGTTGAAATATGTGTGGGTAGATTAAGTGAGAGCGCTCTCTGCTGGTTGAAAATGCTTACAGCACCTGGTAAACCCAGGCGGTCTCCCATCCAAGTACTAACCAGGCCCGACCATGCTTAGCTTCCGAGATCAGACGAGATCGGGCGCATCCAGGCTGGTATGGCCGTAAGCAGAAGCTGCAGCTTGAAATACCTCTTATATGGAGTTGAAGATAAGTCATAGAATATAAGTCATTGATTTGTTGGTTTTATTTGTCGGAGTTAAAGTGCCTTAACCATGTGCAAAACACTTTAGGACGTGAGCTGTCGCTGTTACCATGTTGAAATATGTGTGGGTAGATTAAGCGAGAGCGTTCTCTGCTGGTTGAAAAAGCTTACAGCACCTGGTATTCCCAGGCGGTCTCCCATCCAAGTACTAACCAGGCCCGACCCTGCTTAGCTTCCGAGATCAGACTAGATCGGGCGCACCCAGGCTGGTATGGCCGTAAGCAGAAGCTGCAGCTTGAAATACCTCTTATATGGAGTTGAAGATAAGTCATAGAATATAAGTCATTGATCTGTTGGTTTTATTTGTTGGAGTTAAGGTGCCTTAAGCATGTGCAAAACACTTTAGGACGTGAGCTGTCGCTGTTACCACGTTAAAATATGTGTGGGTAGATTAAGCGAGAGCGCTCTCTGCAGGTTGAAAAAGCTTACAGCACCTGGTATTCCCAGGCGGTCTCCCATCCAAGTACTAACCAGGCCCGACCCTGCTTAGCTTCCGAGATCAGACGAGATCGGGCGCATCCAGGCTGGTATGGCCGTGAGCTGAAGCTGCAGCTTGAAATACCTCTTATATGGAGTTGAAGATAGTCATATAATATAAGTCATTGATTTGTTGGTGATAATAATTTAGAAGCGCTTATTTGTTGGAGTTAAAGTGCCTTAACCATGTGCAAAACACTTTAGGACGTGAGCTGTCGCTGTTACCACTTTGAAATATGTGTGGGTAGATTAAGCGAGAGCGCTCTCTGCTGGTTGAAAAAGCTTACAGCACCTGATATTCCCAGGCGGTCTCCCATCCAAGTACTAACCAGGCCCGACCCTGCTTAGCTTCCGAGATCAGACGAGATCGGGCGCATCCAGGCTGGTATGGCCGTAAGCTGAAGCTGCAGCTTGAAATACCTCTTATATGGAGTTGAAGATAAGTCATATAATATAAGTCATTGATTTGTTGGTGATAATAATTTAGAAGCGCATATTTGTTGGAGTTAAAGTGCCTTAACCATGTGAAAAACCCTTTAGGACGTGAGCTGTCGCTGTTACCACGTTGAAATATGTGTGGGTAGATTAAGCGAGAGCGCTCTCTGCTGGTTGAAAAAGCTTACAGCACCTGGTATTCCCAGGCGGTCTCCCATCCAAGTACTAACCAGGCCCGACCCTGCTTAGCTTCCGAGATCAGACGAGATCGGGCGCATCCAGGCTGGTATGGCTGTAAGCAGAAGCTGCAGCTTGAAATACCTCTTATATGGAGTTGAAAATAAGTCATAGCATATAAGTCATTGATTTGTTGGTTTTATTTGTTGGAGTTAAAGTGCCTTAACCATGTGCAAAACCCTTTAGGACGTGAGCTGTCGCTGTTACCACGTTGAAATATGTGTGGGTAGATTAAGCGAGAGCGCTCTCTGCAGGTTGAAAAAGCTTACAGCACCTGCTATTCCCAGGCGGTCTCCCATCCAAGTACTAACCAGGCCCGACCCTGCTTAGCTTCCGAGATCAGACGAGATCGGGCGCATCCAGGCTGGTATGGCCGTAAGCAGAAGCTGCAGCTTGAAATACCTCTGATATGGAGTTGAAGATAAGTCATAGAATATAAGTCATTGATTTGTTGGTTTTATTTGTTGGAGTTAAAGTGCCTTAACCATGTGCAAAACACTTTAGGACGTGAGCTGTCGCTGTTACCACTTTGAAAT
>NW_026906206.1:57500-70000 GCF_033807715.1 Cololabis saira
AGTACTAACCAGGGCCGACCCTGCTTAGCTTCCGAGATCAGACGAGATCGGGCGCATCCAGGCTGGTATGGCCGTAAGCAGAAGCTGCAGCTTGAAATACCTCTTATATGGAGTTGAAGATAAGTCATAGAATATAGGTCATAGATTTTTTGGTTTAATTTGTTGGAGTTAAAGTGCCTTAACCATGTGCAAAACACTTAAGGACGTGAGCTGTCGCTTTTACCACGTTGAAATATGTGTGGGTAGATTAAGCGAGAGCGCTCTCTGCTGGTTGAAAAAACTTACAGCACCTGGTATTCCCAGGCGGTCTCCCATTCAAGTACTAACCAGGCCCGACCCTGCTTAGCTTCCGAGATCAGACGAGATTGGGCGCATCCAGGCTGGTATGGCCGTAAGCAGAAGCTCCTGCTTGAAATACCTCTTATATGGAGTTGAAGATAAGTCATAGAATATAAGTCATTGATTTGTTGGTTTTATTTGTTGGAGTTAAAGCGCCTTAACCATGTGCAAAACACTTTAGGACGTGAGCTGTCGCTGTTACCACGTTGAAATATGTGTGGGTAGATTAAGCGAGAGCGTTCTCTGCTGGTTGAAAAAACTTACAGCACCTGGTATTCCCAGGCGGTCTCCCATCCAAGTACTAACCAGGCCCGACCCTGCTTAGCTTCCGAGATCAGACAAGATTGGGCGCATCCAGGCTGGTATGGCCGTAAGCAGAAGCTGCAGCTTGAAATACCTCTTATATGGAGTTGAAGATAAGTCATAGAATATAAGTCATTGATTTGTTGGTTTTATTTGTTGGAGTTAAAGTGCCTTAACCATGTGCAAAACACTTTAGGACGTGAGCTGTCGCTGTTACCACGTTGAAATATGTGTGGGTAGATTAAGCGAGAGCGTTCTCTGCTGGTTGAAAAAGCTTACAGCACCTGGTACTCCCAGGCAGTCTCCCATCCAAGTACTAACCAAGCCCGACCCTGCTTAGCTTCCGAGATCAGACGAGATCAGGCGCATCTTTTTTTTTTTTTTTCTTTTATTATGAAAATGTATACAAGAAAAGTGGTTTACAACATTGTTATACAGTCAAAATCTTCTACCATTTCGTCACAGTATCAAGTCAAAACATTTCCTTTTCCGAAAACATACAACAATCAAATCTCCAAGTAAATTGTTACATGCACAGCGTCGTACCCAAAACCAAAACATACTCCCAAACCAAAGGAAATAGAAACACATTATGATGCCCTCAACATAGGGATTCAAAGAAGAAAGGAAACACGCAAAATAGCTTCCAATGAAGACCCTTCAGATGTGGAGTATCAACTTGTCTCCCTCTGTTACTTCAACCAACTTATTTCCGTCAACAAAAGCATCAACAAAGGCTGTTTTACTATATTTCAAAACCAGATGTAAGTCCTTCTTTAAAATTGATTTGAAAATCACCCAAACATCCACCATCTTTCCTTCAAAGTGGGAGTAGTTTCTCCTCAGCCTGATTGCCAGTCTAGCGTGACTTAAAACAAAATTGATCAGGTTGGTATTGATAACTTTGCTTTTAACACTTGTACCAAACAAAAGGAGTTGTTCCCAATGAAATCTATGTATGAATTTACTTCCCCAATGCTCGACCAAAGTGTGTTTCAACCTGTCGAAAAACTGAACCAAACAAGTACAATCCAAAAATAAATGAAAGAAATCTTCCTCCCCGTTCATACACACATCACACATTCTACTCAAATTTTTATTTATTTGATGCAATATTATCTTCGTAAATATCCTATTATGCTTTATTTTAAAATCATTATCTTCACATTCTATACTATTATATTTTATTCTACTACGCCACATGTCATCTATGTTCATTCCCACATATTTCTCCTTCCACATTGTATCCGAGGCAGGCCTCTTTAAGACTTTTTCCAACATTATGCCATATACAATCTTCACCTTCAGTTTACTCAAGCAGATCCTATAATTCTCTCTTTCTATATACAGCTCCGGCCAATCCCCCTCCGTCCTTTTTTCGTCATCACTATTTATCCTCGCTATCCATTCCATGTTCATACTGCTTTTGATTTTATCATATGTATTAATAATAGTTCCTCTTCTAATATCATGATCATCAAAATCAGCATGTCTGATCATATCCACAATTGAATGCTCTGGCAGGAGGCCAGGCATTACCTCATACATTATGTTTTTAACTTGTCTTATCCCAGCTCTAAAAAAGATAGCATTATAGAGTGTGTTATCATGATTTAACATTTTGTTATTTAAGAAGATGGGGTTATTGATAACCATATTTATATCTGTGCAGTCATAGTCTATCTGTGGCAAAAATGCAGCCCAGGCACTGAACACCTCCCTATAGAACTCCGGGATGCCTTCGTGCATATGTTTTTTTAAAGCCATCAAGAGACCATATTCTTCGCACTTCCCAGCCTTATGTATATATTGCCTGAAGAAACGTTTCCACGCATAATCTACCTTATCATACAAATATTTAACAATCGTCTTTATCCTAATTGCCTTCTTTTTTATTTCAATATTTACCAACTTAAGCCCTCCCTCCTCATACCCAGCCATTAATGTCTGGTGAGATATTCTCACTCCCTTACCATCCCAAAGAAAAAGAGAAATGATAGAGTTTAACTCTTTCACCACCCACTCCGGCATATCTATAGTCGCTATAAAATGTATCAGTTTTGACATCAGCAAAGCATTTATTATAATAATCTTGCCTTTTAGTTTCAAGCTTCTTAATTTCCAATAATTAATTGTTCTTTTTATTCTATTTATTACCCCTGTCCACGTATAATCTCTGGCTGCCTTCTCATTCACTCCTAGATAAATCCCCAATACTTTGATCTGGTCTTCTGCTATTTTAAAGTTGAGTTTGCACCGGTTATTATTGTCCTTACCCACATATAGAATTTCCGATTTCCCTATGTTAATTTTCGCCCCAGACGCTCTGCCATAAATCTCAATATGGTTTATTACCTCTTGTACACTGTCTGCATTCTGAACTGTTATTGTTGTATCATCTGCGTATTGCAACATGGTAACCCTCCCTCCTCCCGGTAGTTCAATCCCCCTAATGTTATTGTTACTATTTATGAACGTTGCTAAGGGTTCAACAGATAAACTATATAGGAGGGAGGACATGGGACATCCCTGCCTAACAGAACGCTGTAATGGAAAAGTGTTTGTTAGGAACCCATTGCACTTGACTTGGCTCTTTGCGTTTTTGTATAGTAATTCAACCCACGTAATCATTCTACTTCCAAACCCAAACCGTTTTAAAGTGCTGAGGAGAAAATTGTGATTTACTCGGTCAAAAGCTTTATTTAGGTCGACCCCCAAAACAATCCCTCCTTCTCCGTTCGTGTTCATATGATGAATTACATCTCTAACTGTTATTATGGTGTCGCTGATGTCCCTACCCGGTATCCCATATGCCTGTGTCGGTGCCACAATTGTATTTATTATTTTCCCGATTCTACTGCCCAACACTTTTGCCAATATTTTGTAGTCTGTGTTTAGCAGACTGATGGGTCTGAAGTTTTCTAATTTGAGTTTGCTACCTTTATTTTTATATATGATCGTGATGATGCTGAGTGTCATGGAATGAGGTACTTGCTGTGTTCTTTCAATATTCTGTATTACAGTCACCAAGATGGGGGCTAAAAAATCAATGAACTCTTTATAGAACTCGTAGGTCAGGCCATCGGAGCCGGGGCTCTTATTGGACTTTCCACCCATTATAGCTTCCATCACTTCCTGAGTCGTTATATCCCTGTCGCAGCAATCAGCATGCTCACTGGAGAGCTTTGCGGACAGAGTGTCAAGTATTCTTTTCATGCACTCATCATCATTTTCCTCCTCCGTAAAGAGGCATCTGTAATAGTCTTCAACCACACTGCAGATTTCCGTAATGTCATTCACCCGATCACCATTATCTTTTCCAAGTTCATCTATATAATTCTTTTCTTGTTTCTGTTTTTCCATCCCCAGAAAGAAAGCTGTGTTTTTTTCCCCCTCCACAGCGTATCTGGCTTTGCTTCGAATAATAGCGCCATCACAATCTTCTACTTCATATGTATGGAGCGTATGTTTTAACTTCAATAAGTTGTCCACTTTCCAACCGGCATCATTATCTGCCCTCTCTAGTTCAGTATCTATTAAGAGTTTTATTTCTTTTACCCTTCTCTTTTTATATGCATTCTTGTGTTTAGCATATTTAAGGCTTATTGCCTTAATTCCTTTTTTAACTTGTTCCCACCATCGACCCGTATCATCTAACATGCCTTGATTGTCGGACATGGCTTTTAAATATTCTCGTATCCTATGTTTATATTTATTATCCCTAAGCAAGCTATTATTAAGGCACCATACTCCCCCACCCCTCCCTCTTTCCCCTACTTTTATCGTCCCCATGAGGTTTGCGTGGTCACTTATGGTATTAAAATTATATGTTAGTGTGCCGACATAGTTCATTATACTTTTCGCTACTAGACACATATCAATTCTACTTTGCTTTAATACACCCAATACCACCTGTCGTCGGGAGAACTCCCTCTTATCAGGGTTTTCCCACCTCCATTTATCTATAATATCATACATCCCATTCAGCATCAGCAGCTTCCTCCTAGATGCATCAGTCCCAAACATAGTGTTTTTTGATGCATCTAGTCTATCTAACCAGACATTCATATCCCCTATAATGATACAGTTTCCCGTGTAGCAAGGCTCAAGACTATCGAAAAAAAAGATTCCTGTCCTTCTCTATGTTGGGGCCATAAACACAAAATAACTTAAAGAAAACCTTCTGCACATAAAATTCGATCCCCACCACTCTTCCCTCTGTGTCCATGTGGCACTGTTTCACATTGGATGCTGTATTTCTTTTGAAAAGTATTGCCACCCCCCTTGCAGTCGTAGTTCCGTTACTATAAAAAAGAAGCCCTGGCCAAAATTTCCTTACCATTTTCACCGCCTCCTCATCCCATCGTGTTTCTTGCAGACATATGATGTCTGTGCTACATAAATTGATCACCCTTTGTAACTTATTTCCTGTTCTCAAGCCATTGGCGTTTAGAGAAGAAAAACTTAACGTCATGATGAAAAAAAGAAAAAGAGAAATGAACAAAACTCAAGCAAAATATATAGACAAGAACCCATAGACACTATTTTTTCACACTTAACCCCTTCTTCACTTTCGCCTTCCTCTTCAATTTGTTAATAAATACCGCACTGAGATCTGTGTCCTCCCCCTCAGAAGATTCAAGTGATACCTGGGAGTCATCAGCTGGTTCACTTCCTGCCAGGTTCTCATCCCTCACAGGTGCAGAACTAGAGGAAAGACCCCCTCTGGTCCTGACTCCGCTGCCGGCTCTACCTCTTCCCCTCGTCAGGACCCCCCCCGTGCGATCACTGCCGACTCTGGCGCCTGCCGAATGAGGGGATCTGTCCCTGGGGCGAGTGGCATGGACATCGGGTGGTGGAACCACAACCACCTCCCCCCCAATATTCTCCTCCACCGACGAGCCGATTCCCTCCATCATCACTTCGTCCATGCTGCTCCCGATACCCACGTCCTCCATGGACTGATGGGGCGCAGCTGCGCTGCGACTCACCTCCAGCCTTCCCACCGCCTCCGGCTCCGCAGTCTGGGGGCCACGCCCATCCTCCGTCTCCACTCCCTCAGCCAGCAGCTTCTCCCTCTCCTGCTCCCTCTCGGCCGGTGACGGGGTCTCCTCCCGTTCATCTCCGTCCCCTGCCAGTGCTTCCCTCATCTCCTCTTCCACCTCCTCCTCCTCATCAACTTCTGCATGGAACTCCTCCACGCACTCCCTCGCCAAGTGTCCTTGTTTCAGGCATTTATAGCAGTGGAAGTCCGGACACTCCCTCATAATGTGTCCCGGTTGGATGCACAGTCTACACACTTTAACTTGTTTGTCATGGATCACTCTAAAGTGATCCATGCCCTGTAATGTTTCGAACTTTGTGGAGTAAGGCAGCGATGATACTCCCTGCGGGAATCTCACTCTGACAAAGCGAGTGCCTTCCGCGATGTCAGTCCCAGGCCACACCCTCCTCTTTATAGGGGAGACGGCAGACACACCCCAAAGTGCCAGTTTGTCCAGAATTTCTCCGTCCGTGATGTAAACTGGCAACGACATGAATGATACCACCATCTCGATGTTGTTTATCTCTCTGGCGGTGATCGTGTTGTTTCCGACTCTCAAACCCTCCATTAATCTTTCTTTCCCAGCCGCATCTTTCATAGTCAGTTCGTACTTCCGGGGCGTCTTGAACCTGCACCCAATTACTATTCCGCATTTCTCTTTTGTTATCCTCAGCAAATCCATTGTCGAAAGTTTGTCCTCCCCCTCTATTTCCACCTCAATAGTCAGATCCTTCTCATAGGTTCGGTCGACCTTCTCATTGTCTGCATTCCGTTTGCCATTGTTCAAAGCCATGTCGTCCGTCCGTTACAAACTCCCCCCAAACAGCGAAGCTGCTGGGGAGGGGGGGGAGGTGGTTCCTCCACTCTCTTTTCAGGAGGTTTGTGGCCTGATCTTTCCTTCTCCTTCCTCCACCACGTGCTCCCTGGTGTCCTGCTCAAACAAACTGCCACGTCACACTTCCTGCGCAAACAGGAAGTCAGAGCGCCTCCAGGCTGGTATGGCCGTAAGCAGAAGCTGCAGCTTGAAATACTTCTTATATGGAGTTGAAGATAAGTCATAGAATATATGTCATTGATTTGTTGGTGATAATAATTTAGAAGCGCTTATTTGTTGGAGTTAAGGTGCCTTAACTATGTGCAAAACACTTTAGGACGTGAGCTGTCGCTGTTACCACGTTGAAATATGTGTGGGTAGATTAAGCGAGAGCGTTCTCTGCTGGTTGAAAAAGCTTACAGCACCTGGTATTCCCAGGCGGTCTCCCATCCAAGTACTAACCAGGCCCGACCCTGCTTAGCTTCCGAGATCAGACGAGATCGAGCGCATCCAGGCTGGTATGGCCGTAAGCAGAAGCTGCAGCTTGAAATACCTCTTATATGGAGTTGAAGATAAGTCATAGAATATAAGTCATTGATTTGTTGGTTTTATTTGTTGGAGTTAAAGTGCCTTAACCATGTGCAAAACACTTTAGGACGTGAGCTGTCGCTGTTACCACGTTGAAATATGTGTGGGTAGATTAAGCGAGAGCACTCTCTGCTGGTTGAAAAAGCTTACAGCACCTGGTATTCCCAGGCGGTCTCCCATCCAAGTACTAACCAGGCCCGACCCTGCTTAGCTTCCTAGATCAGATGAGATCGGGCGCATCCAGGCTGGTATGGCCGTAAGCTGAAGCTGCAGCTTGAAATACTTCTTATATGGAGTTGAAGATAAGTCATATAATACAAGTCATTGATTTGTTGGTGATAATAATTTAGAAGCGCTTATTTGTTGGAGTTAAAGTGCCTTAACCATGTGCAAAACACTTTAGGACGTGAGCTGTCGCTGTTACCACGTTGAAATATGTGTGGGTAGATTAAGCTAGAGGGTTCTCTGCTGGTTGAAAAAGCTTACAGCACCTGGTATTCCCAGGCGGTCTCCCATCCAAGTACTAACCAGGCCCGACCCTGCTTAGCTTCCGAGATCAGACGAGATCGGGCACATCCAGGCTGGTATGGCCGTAAGCAGAAGCTGCAGCTTGAAATACCTCTTATATGGAGTTGAAGATAAGTCATAGAATATAAGTCATTGATTTTTTGGTTTTATTTGTTGGAGTTAAAGTGCCTTAACCATGTGCAAAACACTTTAGGACGTGAGCTGTCGCTGTTACCACGTTGAAATATGTGTGGGTAGATTAAGCGAGAGCGCTTTCTGCTGGTTGAAAATGCTTACAGCACCTGGTATTCCCAGGCGGTCTCCCATCCAAGTACTAACCATTCCCGACCCTGCTTAGCTTCCGAGATCAGACGAGATCGGGCGCATCCAGGCTGGTATGGCCGTAAGCAGAAGCTGCTGCTTGAAATACCTCTTATATGGAGTTGAAGATAAGTCATATAATATAAGTCATTGATTTGTTGGTGATATTAATTTAGAAGCGCTTATTTGTTGGAGTTAAAGTGCCTTAACCATGTGAAAAACACTTTTGGACGTGAGCTGTCGCTGTTACCACGTTGAAATATGTGTGGGTAGATTAAGCGAGAGCGCTCTCTGCTGGTTGAAAATGCTTACAGCACCTGGTATTCCCAGGCGGTCTCCCATCCAAGTATTAACCAGGCCCGACCCTGCTTAGCTTTCGAGATCAGACGAGATCGGGCGCATCCAGGCTGGTATGGCCGTAAGCAGAAGCTGCAGCTTGAAATACCTCTGATATGGAGTTGAAGATAAGTTATATAATACAAGTCATTGATTTGTTGGTGATAATAATTTAGAAGCGCTTATTTGTTGGAGTTAAAGTGCCTTAACCATGTGCAAAACACTTTAGGACGTGAGCTGTCGCTGTTACCACGTTGAAATATGTGTGGGTAGATTAAGCGAGAGCGCTCTCTGCTGGTTGAAAAAGCTTACAGAACCGAGTATTCCCAGGCGGTCTCCCATCCAAGTACTAACCAGGGCCAACCCTGCTTAGCTTCCGAGATCAGACGAGATCGGGCGCATCCAGGCTGGTATGGCCGTAAGCAGAAGCTGCAGCTTGAAATACCTCTTATATGGAGTTGAAGATAAGTCATAGAATATAAGTCATTGATTTGTTGGTTTTATTTGTTGGAGTTAAAGTGCCTTAACCATGTGCAAAACACTTTAGGACGTGAGCTGTCGCTGTTACCACGTTGAAATATGTGTGGGTAGATTAAGCGAGAGCACTCTCTGCTGGTTGAAAAAGCTTACAGCACCTGGTATTCCCAGGCGGTCTCCCATCCAAGTACTAACCAGGCCCGACCCTGCTTAGCTTCCGAGATCAGACGAGATCGGGCGCATCCAGGCTGGTATGGCCGTAAGCTGAAGCTGCAGCTTGAAATACTTCTTATATGGAGTTGAAGATAAGTCATATAATACAAGTCATTGATTTGTTGGTGATAATAATTTAGAAGCGCTTATTTGTTGGAGTTAAAGTGCCTTAACCATGTGCAAAACACTTTAGGACGTGAGCTGTCGCTGTTACCACGTTGAAATATGTGTGGGTAGATTAAGCTAGAGGGTTCTCTGCTGGTTGAAAAAGCTTACAGCACCTGGTATTCCCAGGCGGTCTCCCATCCAAGTACTAACCAGGGCCGACCCTGCTTAGCTTCCGAGATCAGACGAGATCGGGCGCATCCAGGCTGGTATGGCCGTAAGCAGAAGCTGCAGCTTGAAATACCTCTTATATGGAGTTGAAGATAAGTCATAGAATATAGGTCATAGATTTGTTGGTTTTATTTGTTGGAGTTAAAGTGCCTTAACCATGTGCAAAACACTTTAGGACGTGAGCTGTCGCTGTTACCACGTTGAAATATGTGTGGGTAGATTAAGCGAGAGCACTCTCTGCTGGTTGAAAAAGCTTACAGCACCTGGTATTCCCAGGCGGTCTCCCATCCAAGTACTAACCAGGCCCGACCCTGCTTAGCTTCCGAGATCAGACGAGATCGGGCACATCCAGGCTGGTATGGCCGTAAGCTGAAGCTGCAGCTTGAAATACTTCTTATATGGAGTTGAAGATAAGTCATATAATACAAGTCATTGATTTGTTGGTGATAATAATTTAGAAGCGCCTATTTGTTGGAGTTAAAGTGCCTTAACCATGTGCAAAACACTTTAGGACGTGAGCTGTCGCTGTTACCACGTTGAAATATGTGTGGGTAGATTAAGCTAGAGGGTTCTCTGCTGGTTGAAAAAGCTTACAGCACCTGGTATTCCCAGGCGGTCTCCCATCCAAGTACTAACCAGGGCCGACCCTGCTTAGCTTCCGAGATCAGACGAGATCGGGCGCATCCAGGCTGGTATGGCCGTAAGCAGAAGCTGCAGCTTGAAATACCTCTTATATGGAGTTGAAGATAAGTCATAGAATATAGATCATAGATTTGTTGGTTTTATTTGTTGGAGTTAAAGTGCCTTAACCATGTGCAAAACACTTCAGGACGTGAGCTGTCGCTGTTACCACGTTGAAATATGTGTGGGTAGATTAAGCGAGAGCGCTCTCTGCTGGTTGAAAAAACTTACAGCACCTGGTATTCCCAGGCGGTCTCCCATTCAAGTACTAACCAGGCCCGACCCTGCTTAGCTTCCGAGATCAGACGAGATTGGGCGCATCCAGGCTGGTATGGCCGTAAGCAGAAGCTCCTGCTTGAAATACCTCTTATATGGAGTTGAAGATAAGTCATAGAATATAAGTCATTGATTTGTTGGTTTTATTTGTTGGAGTTAAAGCGCCTTAACCATGTGCAAAACACTTTAGGACGTGAGCTGTCGCTGTTACCACGTTGAAATATGTGTGGGTAGATTAAGCGAGAGCGTTCTCTGCTGGTTGAAAAAACTTACAGCACCTGGTATTCCCAGGCGGTCTCCCATCCAAGTACTAACCAGGCCCGACCCTGCTTAGCTTCCGAGATCAGACAAGATTGGGCGCATCCAGGCTGGTATGGCCGTAAGCAGAAGCTGCAGCTTGAAATACCTCTTATATGGAGTTGAAGATAAGTCATAGAATATAAGTCATTGATTTGTTGGTTTTATTTGTTGGAGTTAAAGTGCCTTAACCATGTGCAAAACACTTTAGGACGTGAGCTGTCGCTGTTACCACGTTGAAATATGTGTGGGTAGATTAAGCGAGAGCATTCTCTGCTGGTTGAAAAAGCTTACAGCACCTGGTACTCCCAGGCAGTCTCCCATCCAAGTACTAACCAAGTCCGACCCTGCTTAGCTTCCGAGATCAGACGAGATCAGGCGCATCCAGGCTGGTATGGCCGTAAGCAGAAGCTGGAGCTTGAAATACTTCTTATATGGAGTTGAAGATAAGTCATAGAATATATGTCATTGATTTGTTGGTGATAATAATTTAGAAGCGCTTATTTGTTGGAGTTAAGGTGCCTTAACTATGTGCAAAACACTTTAGGACGTGAGCTGTCGCTGTTACCACGTTGAAATATGTGTGGGTAGATTAAGCGAGAGCGTTCTCTGCTGGTTGAAAAAGCTTACAGCACCTGGTATTCCCAGGCGGTCTCCCATCCAAGTACTAACCAGGCCCGACCCTGCTTAGCTTCCGAGATCAGACGAGATCGGGCGCATCCAGGCTGGTATGGCCGTAAGCAGAAGCTGCAGCTTGAAATACCTCTTATATGGAGTTGAAGATAAGTCATAGAATATAAGTCATTGATTTGTTGGTTTTATTTGTTGGAGTTAAAGTGCCTTAACCATGTGCAAAACACTTTAGGACGTGAGCTGTCGCTGTTACCACGTTGAAATATGTGTGGGTAGATTAAGCGAGAGCACTCTCTGCTGGTTGAAAAAGCTTACAGCACCTGGTATTCCCAGGCGGTCTCCCATCCAAGTACTAACCAGGCCCGACCCTGCTTAGCTTCCTAGATCAGATGAGATCGGGCGCATCCAGGCTGGTATGGCCGTAAGCTGAAGCTGCAGCTTGAAATACTTCTTATATGGAGTTGAAGATAAGTCATATAATACAAGTCATTGATTTGTTGGTGATAATAATTTAGAAGCGCTTATTTGTTGGAGTTAAAGTGCCTTAACCATGTGCAAAACACTTTAGGACGTGAGCTGTCGCTGTTACCACGTTGAAATATGTGTGGGTAGATTAAGCTAGAGGGTTATCTGCTGGTTGAAAAAGCTTACAGCACCTGGTATTCCCAGGCGGTCTCCCATCCAAGTACTAACCAGGCCCGACCCTGCTTAGCTTCCGAGATCAGACGAGATCAGGCGCATCCAGGCTGGTATGGCCGTAAGCTGAAGCTGAAGCTGCAGCTTGAAATACCTCTTATATGGAGTTGAAGATAAGTCATAGAATATAAGTCATTGATTTTTTGGTTTTATTTGTTGGAGTTAAAGTGCCTTAACCATGTGCAAAACACTTTAGGACGTGAGCTGTCGCTGTTACCACGTTGAAATATGTGTGGGTAGATTAAGCGAGAGCGCTTTCTGCTGGTTGAAAATGCTTACAGCACCTGGTATTCCCAGGCGGTCTCCCATCCAAGTACTAACCATTCCCGACCCTGCTTAGCTTCCGAGATCAGACGAGATCGGGCGCATCCAGGCTGGTATGGCCGTAAGCAGAAGCTGCTGCTTGAAATACCTCTTATATGGAGTTGAAGATAAGTCATATAATATAAGTCATTGATTTGTTGGTGATATTTATTTAGAAGCGCTTATTTGTTGGAGTTAAAGTGCCTTAACCATGTGAAAAACACTTTTGGACGTGAGCTGTCGCTGTTACCACGTTGAAATATGTGTGGGTAGATTAAGCGAGAGCGCTCTCTGCTGGTTGAAAATGCTTACAGCACCTGGTATTCCCAGGCGGTC
>NW_026906206.1:75000-90000 GCF_033807715.1 Cololabis saira
GCTGCAGCTTGAAATACCTCTTATATGGAGTTGAAGATAAGTCATATAATATAAGTCATGATTTGTTGGTGATAATAATTTAGAAGCGCTTATTTGTTGGAGTTAAAGTGCCTTAACCATGTGCAAAACACTTTAGGACGTGAGCTGTCGCTGTTACCACGTTGAAATATGTGTGGGTAGATTAAGCGAGAGCGTTCTCTGCTGGTTGAAAAAGCTTACAGCACCTGGTATTCCCAGGCGGTCTCCCATCCAAGTACTAACCATTCCCGACCCTGCTTAGCTTCCGAGATCAGACGAGATCGGGCGCATCCAGGCTGGTATGGCCGTAAGCAGAAGCTGCTGCTTGAAATACCTCTTATATGGAGTTGAAGATAAGTCATAGAATATAAGTCATTGATTTGTTGGTTTTATTTGTTGGAGTTAAAGTGCCTTAACCATTTGCAAAACACTTTAGGACGTGAGCTGTCGCTGTTACCACGTTGAAATATGTGAAGGTAGATTAAGCGAGAGCGCTCTCTGCTGGTTGAAAAAGCTTACAGCACCTGGTATTCCCAGGCGGTCTCCCATCCAAGTACTAACCAGGCCCGACCCTGCTTAGCTTCCGAGATCAGACGAGATCGGGCGCATCCAGGCTGGTATGGCCGTAAGCTGAAGCTGCAGCTTGAAATACCTCTTATATGGAGTTGAAGATAAGTCATATAATATAAGTCATGATTTGTTGGTGATAATAATTTAGAAGCGCTTATTTGTTGGAGTTAAAGTGCCTTAACCATGTGCAAAACACTTTAGGACGTGAGCTGTCGCTGTTACCACGTTGAAATATGTGTGGGTAGATTAAGCGAGAGCGTTCTCTGCTGGTTGAAAAAGCTTACAGCACCTGGTATTCCCAGGCGGTCTCCCATCCAAGTACTAACCATTCCCGACCCTGCTTAGCTTCCGAGATCAGACGAGATCGGGCGCATCCAGGCTGGTATGGCCGTAAGCAGAAGCTGCTGCTTGAAATACCTCTGATATGGAGTTAAAAGAGGCTTGGACATTAAAATAACTGAACAGTGGACACAGTAGTAAATCACAGGAACGGTGATCAGGATGAGTGGACTGGACACGTGTACAAACATACATGCTATCTGGACTGTGAAGGATGAAATTAGACAAATTGCTATGTGGTAAACTATGTATCTTACTGAATTCTGTTGTTGATGTGATCATGAATCTTACATAGAACGGGGCGGGACTTTGATAAGCGTCAGCTTCTCCCGTACCCTTTTCGTCATGTGCTGAGTATGCAATGTATAATGTTCTGGAGATGAAATGTGTCTATATAAACATGCCGAAATAAACGAAAAAATAAAAAAATAAAATAAGATAAGTTATATAATACAAGTCATTGATTTGTTGGTGATAATAATTTAGAAGCGCTTATTTGTTGGAGTTAAAGTGCCTTAACCATGTGAAAAACACTTTAGGACGTGAGCTGTCGCTGTTACCACGTTGAAATATGTGTGGGTAGATTAAGCGAGAGCGTTCTCTGCTGGTTGAAAAAGCTTACAGCACCTGGTATTCCCAGGCGGTCTCCCATCCAAGTACTAACCAGGCCCGACCCTGCTTAGCTTCCGAGATCAGACGAGATCGGGCGCATCCAGGCTGGTATGGCCGTAAGCAGATGCTGCAGCTTGAAATACCTCTTATATGGAGTTGAAGATAAGTCATAGAATATAAGTCATTGATTTGTTGGTTTTATTTGTCGGAGTTAAAGTGCCTTAACCATGTGCAAAACACTTTAGGACGTGAGCTGTCGCTGTTACCACGTTGAAATATTTGTGGTTAGATTAAGCGAGAGCGCTCTCTGCTGGTTGAAAAAGCTTACAGCACCTGGTATTCCCAGGCGGTCTCCCATCCAAGTACTGACCAGGCCCGACCCTGCTTAGCTTCCGAGATCAGACGAGATCGGGCGCATCCAGGCTGGTATGGCCTTAAGCAGAAGCTGCAGCTTGAAATACGTCTGATATGGAGTTGAAGATAAGTCATAATATAAGTCATTGATTTGTTGGTGATAATAATTTAGAAGCGCTTATTTGTTGGAGTTAAAGTGCCTTAACCATGTGCAAAACACTTTAGGACGTGAGCTGTCGCTGTTACCACGTTGAAATATGTGTGGGTAGATTAAGCGAGAGCGTTCTCTGCTGGTTGAAAAAGCTTACAGCACCTGGTATTCCCAGGCGGTCTCCCATCCAAGTACTAACCAGGCCCGACCCTGCTTAGCTTCCGAGATCAGACGAGATCGGGCGCATCCAGGCTGGTATGGCCGTAAGCAGAAGCTGCTGCTTGAAATACCTCTTATATGGAGTTGAAGATAAGTCATAGAATATAAGTCATTGATTTGTTGGTTTTATTTGTTGGAGTTAAAGTGCCTTAACCATGTGCAAAACACTTTAGGACGTGAGCTGTCGCTGTTACCACGTTGAAATATTTGTGGTTAGATTAAGCGAGAGCGCTCTCTGCTGGTTGAAAAAGCTTACAGCACCTGGTATTCCCAGGCGGTCTCCCATCCAAGTACTGACCAGGCCCGACCCTGCTTAGCTTCCGAGATCAGACGAGATCGGGCGCATCCAGGCTGGTATGGCCTTAAGCAGAAGCTGCAGCTTGAAATACGTCTGATATGGAGTTGAAGATAAGTCATAATATAAGTCATTGATTTGTTGGTGATAATAATTTAGAAGCGCTTATTTGTTGGAGTTAAAGTGCCTTAACCATGTGCAAAACACTTTAGGACGTGAGCTGTCGCTGTTACCACGTTGAAATATGTGTGGGTAGATTAAGCGAGAGCGTTCTCTGCTGGTTGAAAAAGCTTACAGCACCTGGTATTCCCAGGCGGTCTCCCATCCAAGTACTAACCAGGCCCGACCCTGCTTAGCTTCCGAGATCAGACGAGATCGGGCGCATCCAGGCTGGTATGGCCGTAAGCAGAAGCTGCTGCTTGAAATACCTCTTATATGGAGTTGAAGATAAGTCATAGAATATAAGTCATTGATTTGTTGGTTTTATTTGTTGGAGTTAAAGTGCCTTAACCATGTGCAAAACACTTTAGGACGTGAGCTGTCGCTGTTACCACGTTGAAATATGTGTGGCTAAATTAAGCGAGAGCGTTCTCTGCTGGTTGAAAAAGATTACAGCACCTGGTATTCCCAGGCGGTCTCCCACCCAAGTACTAACCAGGCCAGACCCTGCTTAGCTTCCGAGATCAGACGAGATCGGGCGCATCCAGGCTGGTATGGCCGTGATCAGAAGTTGCAGCTTGAAATACCTCTTATATGGAGTTGAAGATAAGTCATAGAATATATGTCATTGATTTGTTGGTTTTATTTGTTGGAGTTAAAGTGCCTTAACCATGTGCAAAAGACTTTAGGACGAGAGCTGTCGCTGTTAGCACGTTGAAATATGTGCGGGTAGATTAAGCGAGAGCCCTCTCTGCTGGTGGAAAAAGCTTACAGCACCTGGTATTCCCAGGCGGTCTCCCATCCAAGTACTAACCAGGCCCGACCCTGCTTAGCTTCCGAGATCAGACGAGTTCGGGCGCATCCAGGCTGGTATGGCCCTATGCAGACGCTGCAGCTTGAAATACCTCTTATATGGAGTTGAAGATAAGTCGTATAATATAAGTCATTGATTTGTTGGTGATAATAATTTAGAAGCGCTTATTTGTTGGAGTTAAAGTGCCTTAACCATGTGCAAAACACTTTAGGACGTGAGCTGTCGCTGTTACCACGTTGAAATATGTGTGGGTAGATTAAGCGAGAGTGCTCTCTGCAGGTTGAAAAAGCTTACAGCACCTGGTATTCCCAGGCGGTCTCCCATCCAAGTACTAACCAGGCCCGACCCTGCTTAGCTTCCGAGATCAGACGAGATCGTGCGCATCCAGGCTGGTATGGCCGTAAGCAGAAGCTGCAGCTTGAAATACCTCTTATATGGAGTTGAAGATAAGTCATAGCATATAAGTCATTGATTTGTTGGTTTTATTTGTTGGAGTTAAAGTGCCTTAACCATGTGCAAAACACTTTAGGACGGGAGCTGTCGCTGTTACCACGTTGAAATATGTGTGGGTAGATTAAGCGAGACCGCTCTCTGCAGGTTGAAAAAACTTACAGCACCTGGTATTCCCAGGCGGTCTCCCATCCAAGTACTAACCAGGCCCGACCCTGCTTAGCTTCCGAGATCAGACGAGATCGGGCGCATCCAGGCTGGTATGGCCGTAAGCAGAAGCTGCAGCTTGAAATACCTCTTATATGGAGTTGAAGATAAGTCATAGAATATAAGTCATTGATCTGTTGGTTTTATTTGTTGGAGTTAAAGTGCCTTAACCATGTGGAAAACACTTTAGGACGTGAGCTGTCGCTGTTACCACGTTGAAATATGTGTGGGTAGATTAAGCGAGAGCGCTCTCTGCTGGTTGAAAAAGCTTACAGCACCTGGTATTCCCAGGCGGTCTCCCATCCAAGTACTAACCAGGCCCGATCCTGCTTAGCTTCCGAGATCAGACAAGATCGGGCGCATCCAGGCTGGTATGGCCGTAAGCTGAAGCTGCAGCTTGAAATACTTCTTATATGGAGTTGAAGATAAGTATATAATACAAGTCATTGATTTGTTGGTGATAATAATTTAGAAGCGCTTATTTGTTGGAGTTAAAGTGCCTTAACCATGTGCAAAACACTTTAGGACGTGAGCTGTCGCTGTTACCACGTTGAAATATGTGTGGGTAGATTAAGCGAGAGCGCTCTCTGCAGGTTGAAAAAGCTTACAGCACCTGGTATTCCCAGGCGGTCTCCCATCCAAGTACTAACCAGGCCCGACCCTGCTTAGCTTCCGAGATCAGATGAGATCGGGCGCATCCAGGCTGGTATGGCCGTAAGCAGAAGCTGCTGCTTGAAATACCTCTTATATGGAGTTGAAGATAAGTCATAGAATATAAGTCATTGATTTGTTGGTTTTATTTGTTGGAGTAACCATGTGCAAAACACTTTAGGACGTGAGCGGTCGCTGTTACCACGTTGAAATATGTGTCGGTAGATTAAGCGAGAGCGTTCTCTGCTGGTTGAAAAAGCTTTTTCAGCACCTGGTATTCCCAGGCAGTCTCCCATCGAAGTACTAACCAGGCCCGACCCTGCTTAGCTTCCGAGATCAGACGAGATCAGGCGCATCCAGGCTGGTATGGCCGTAAGCAGAAGCTGCAGCTTGAAATACATCTTATATGGAGTTGAAGATAAGTCATAGAATATATGTCATTGATTTGTTGGTGATAATAATTTAGAAGCGCTTATTTGTTGGAGTTAAGGTGCCTTAATTATGTGCAAAACACTTTAGGACGTGAGCTGTCGCTGTTACCACGTTGAAATATGTGTGGGTAGATTAAGCAAGAGCGTTCTCTGCTGGTTGAAAAAGCTTACAGCACCTGGTATTCCCAAGCGGTCTCCCATCCAAGTACTAACCAGGCCCGACCCTGCTTAGCTTCCGAGATCAGACGAGATCGGGCGCATCCAGGCTGGTATGGCCGTAAGCAGAAGCTGCAGCTTGAAATACCTCTTATATGGAGTTGAAGATAAGTCATAGAATATAAGTCATTGATTTGTTGGTTTTATTTGTTGGAGTTAAAGTGCCTTAACCATGTGCAAAACACTTTAGGACGTGAGCTGTCGCTGTTACCACGTTGAAATATGTGTAGGTAGATTAAGCGAGAGCGCTCTCTGCTGGTTGAAAAAGCTTACAGCACCTGGTATTCCCAGGCGGTCTCCCATCCAAGTACTAACCAGGCCCGACCCTGCTTAGCTTCCGAGATCAGACGAGATCGGGCGCATCCAGGCTGGTATGGCCGTAAGCTGAAGCTGCAGCTTGAAATACCTCTTATATGGAGTTGAAGATAAGTCATATAATATAAGTCATGATTTGTTGGTGATAATAATTTAGAAGCGCTTATTTGTTGGAGTTAAAGTGCCTTAACCATGTGCAAAACACTTTAGGACGTGAGCTGTCGCTGTTACCACGTTGAAATATGTGTGGGTAGATTAAGCAAGAGCGTTCTCTGCTGGTTGAAAAAGCTTACAGCACCTGGTATTCCCAGGCGGTCTCCCATCCAAGTACTAACCAGGCCCGACCCTGCTTAGCTTCCGAGATCAGATGAGATCGGGCGCATCCAGGCTGGTATGGCCGTAAGCAGAAGCTGCAGCTTGAAATACCTCTTATATGGAGTTGAAGATAAGTCATAGAATATAAGTCATTGATTTGTTGGTTTTATTTGTTGGAGTAACCATGTGCAAAACACTTCAGGACGTGAGCTGTCGCTGTTACCACGTTGAAATATGTGTGGGTAGATTAAGCGAGAGCGTTCTCTGCTGGTTGAAAAAGCTTTTTCAGCACCTGGTATTCCCAGGCAGTCTCCCATCGAAGTACTAACCAGGCCCGACCCTGCTTAGCTTCCGAGATCAGACGAGATCAGGCGCATCCAGGCTGGTATGGCCGTAAGCAGAAGCTGCAGCTTGAAATACATCTTATATGGAGTTGAAGATAAGTCATAGAATATATGTCATTGATTTGTTGGTGATAATAATTTAGAAGCTCTTATTTGTTGGAGTTAAGGTGCCTTAACTATGTGCAAAACACTTTAGGACGTGAGCTGTCGCTGTTACCACGTTGAAATATGTGTGGGTAGATTAAGCAAGAGCGTTCTCTGCTGGTTGAAAAAGCTTACAGCACCTGGTATTCCCAGGCGGTCTCCCATCCAAGTCCTAACCAGGCCCGACCCTACTTAGCTTCCGAGATCAGACGAGATCGGGAGCATCCAGGCTGGTATGGCCGTAAGCTGAAGCTGCAGCTTGAAATACCTCTTATATGGAGTTGAAGATAAGTCATATAATATAAGTCATTGATTTGTTGGTGATAATAATTTAGAAGCGCATATTTGTTGGAGTTAAAGTGCCTTAACCATGTGAAAAAGACTTTAGGACGTGAGCTGTCGCTGTTACCACGTTGAAATATGTGTGGGTAGATTAAGCGAGAGCGCTCTCTGCTGGTTGAAAAAGCTTACAGCACCTGGTATTCCCAGGCGGTCTCCCATCCAAGTCCTAACCAGGCCCGACCCTACTTAGCTTCCGAGATCAGACGAGATCGGGCGCATCCAGGCTGGTATGGCCGTAAGCAGAAGCTGCAGCTTGAAATACCTCTTATATGGAGTTGAAGATAAGTCATAGAATATAAGTCATTGATTTGTTGGTTTTATTTGTTGGAGTTAAAGTGCCTTAACCATGTGCAAAACACTTTAGGACGTGAGCTGTCGCTGTTACCACGTTGAAATATGTGTGGGTAGATTAAGCGAGAGCGCTCTCTGCTGGTTGAAAATACTTACAGCACCTGGTATTCCCAGGCGGTCTCCCATCCAAGTACTAACCAGGCCCGACCCTGCTTAGCTTCCGAGATCAGACGAGATCGGGCGCATCCAGGCTGGTATGGCCGTAAGCAGAAGCTGCTGCTTGAAATACCTCTTATATGGAGTTGAAGATAAGTCATATAATAAGTCATTGATTTGTTGGTGATAATAATTTAGAAGCGTTTATTTGTTGGAGTTAAAGTGCCTTAACCATGTGAAAAACACTTTTGGACGTGAGCTGTCGCTGTTACCACGTTGAAATATGTGTGGGTAGATTAAGCGAGAGTGCTCTCTGCTGGTTGAAAATGCTTACAGCGAGGCTTCCGGCTTAGCTGTACATCGGGTGAGACGTGATTAGCGGAGCTCCTGCAGGGTTAATTTTAATTCAACATTTATAGGCACTTTTTGCATCACTCCCACGGCTTTGGTTTTAACTAAATTATTTTCAACGCGGTTACTTCGACAACTTACCACGGAAATGCCTCCAAAGTCCTTCAAAGCGGGGAATAACCCTCCAGCTAACCCGCGGCCTGCTGCTCATGCCGTCTCCTCGCCCCGCGGTGATTCCCCTCCTCCGGAGAGCACCTGCGCTGCGCAGGTTCCAGCTGCGGAGTTCAGCCGGCTTAAAACCGAACTCCTCTCCGCTCTCCGCAATGATGTTGCAGCTATATTTCGGTCAGAGCTTCAGGCAGCACTTACCGATAATTTAACGTCCATTAAGTCCGAGCTGCTTTCTCTTAAAGCCGATCTTTCTGGCAGTATTTCCTCCATGAAGGCGGACGTCGCGGGTCTCGCGACCACGGTCGCTGGGATGGAGCTGTCCGTCTCAAGCTGCTCAGACGACATCGTTGCTCTCCAGAAAAAAGTGGATCACTTGTCGAAAGAATATGTGAGGCTGGAGGACAGATGCGAGGATTTGGAGTCAAGGTCTCGTCGGCAGAACGTACGGATTATTGGCGTCCCGGAGGAGGATCCTGACTCTTCATCTGCAGCCGGTGTTTCCAGGCTATTGGCGGAAGCCTTCTCCCTCGACGCTGAGCCGGTGGTGGACAGAGCCCACCGCACCCTCATGCCGAGACCGAAGCCCGGGGAGCGGCCCCGCGCAATAGTGGCCAGGCTGCATTATTACACCGACTGCGCTGACATCCTGAGAAAGGCGAGAGAGCGGCAGCAGATCAAAGTCCGGGGTATGAGCATCTCCGTGTTCCCGGATCACACAGCCAAGACAGCGCGGGCGCGCGCTGCCTTTAATGACGTGCGCCGTCAGCTGCGGGAGATTGAAGGAGTCCGGTATGGATTGCTGTATCCCGCCCGGCTGCGTGTAACCCATGATGGCCAGCAACGTGACTTCACGTCGCCAGATGAAGCCCTGGCATTCATCAGGAAAATAAAAAAAGTGACTACCAGCTAGTTTTCTGGGACGACTTATCCAGCTTGATGTCCGTGCGGGACTCTGGCCCGGGGTGAGTGACTGAGTCAATTCAGAAAATGGGACTTTATGTCGTAATTTTTTATTTTTTATTTATTTATTTATTTTTTTTTCTTTTCTCTTCTAACTATCAATGGGAACAACACTGTTTTAAATTGATGGCCTAATCATTTCTCTGGTATGATGCCTTGATAAGAAAATATGCACGCACCCCTGTCTTTGCTTAAATTGTGTGCATGTGTGTGCGTGTCTGTGTGGGTGTGTGAGTGCATATATGTATATATTATTGTTCTATAGGCCAAAGATCTCCCTAATTTACGTTTGTTGTTACCCTGACAAGACAGCGATCGTCAGAATGGCTTAGATTGATGGTTTCATATGCCTCATATTTTATTATTTTTTTTTTTTAAGGGTTTAACTCTGCAGGAGCTAATTTTGTTTTTGTTTTTGTATTTAGCTTTATAGTCGAAAGCATCTCTTTTCGAGAATGGCTTCCTTTGAAGCCAGCACGGCTGTTTCCATCGTTTGGGGATGGGATCATCTAATGTGCGCTGGGTGGGTGGGCGGGGGTTATGGGATGTTGGCTTTTTGTCTCTGTAGGTATGTATATACTCCTGAGTTTTGTTTGTTTTGGTTTTCCCTTTTACCTCTTTTCCTTATATCTCCTCTGGTGGTGGGTGAGTCGGTCTTATTTTCTCTCAGAGAATGCCTATGAACGATCGTAATCTGCGCAAGCTTGATACTGGATCAAACATTACATTCACTAGCTGGAATGTGAAAGGTGTGAATAATCCAATTAAGCGATCAAAGATTTTTTCACATTTGAAACGCTTGGACACTGACATAGCTTTCCTTCAGGAAACTCATTTGCGAAATAAAGATAATTGCAGACTCAAACGAGCTTGGGTGGGTGATATTTTTCATTCAAATTTTGATTCTAGGTCTAGAGGAGTAGCAATTTTGATCAACAAAAGAGTCAATTTCTCCGTCTCCAGGACAATATCCGATAAGAATGGTAGATATCTTATTGTTGCGGGCACTCTATACTGTAACCCTGTATTGTTGGTGAATATATATGCCCCTAATTTTGATGACCCCAATTTTACGGATAGGCTGTTTGGCAACCTCCCTTTCTTAAATACGCATATTACAATACTGGGCGGTGATCTGAATTGTGTTATTAATCCTTCTTTGGACCGTTCGAATCCTCGTACTTTGACTCAATCCTCTATGTCAAAATCTATTACCGATTTTACAGTCAAGAACGGGCTTGTTGATCCGTGGAGGGTCTCACATCCTGGAGATAAGGAATTCTCTTTTTTTTCACAAGTACATCAGTCATATTCACGTATTGACTATTTTTTTGTTGATGGCTCTCTTCTCCCCAAAGTTACTTCTGTCGTATACCACCCAATTGTTATTTCGGATCACACCCCTCTAACTTTGAATATAACATGGTCTGAGCGCCCCCGTTTTTCTTCTCCCTGGAGGTTTAATCCATTGCTTTTATCCGACGATGCATTTAATGTCTCTATATCTGCTTCAATAGATGATTTCAATGCATTAAACAAAACAGATTCTACCAGTTTTTCGCTAGTATGGGAATCACTCAAAGCATATTTGCGAGGACAGATTATTTCTTATTCAGCATACGCCAGTAAAATCCGCAGGGCTAAATTACAGGAGCTCACATCTAAAATTCAGGACACAGACAGACTAAACTCAGTTAACCCGAGTCCGAGTTTACTGAAACAACGGCTTGATTTGCAGTCAAAATTCGATCTTATAGCGACAGCTGATTCTGAACGGCTCCTATTACGCGCTCATGCCAACTATTATGAACACGGCGATAAACCAAGCAGGTTATTGGCTCACCAATTAAAAAGGCAAGCAACGTCGAGACTGATTCCCAGCATTAGAGATTCTAATGGCACACTTACCACCGATCGAATCGCCATCAACACAATTTTTAAATCATACTACTCCTCTCTCTATGAGTCAGAATCTCCACTTGACACAGCAGAAATGACCTCCTTTCTTGATAATATCACTGTCCCTACTATTAATTTGGATGTGGCTAATGGCCTCGATGCTCCTTTCAGCTTGCAAGAAATTGCCGCCGCCATTGAAGCTACGCAAAGCAACAAGGCCCCTGGTCCCGATGGGTTCGGAGCTGAGTTTTTCAAAAAATTCAAAGACAAATTAGCCCCCCTTTTACTTTCAATGTACAATGAGTCCCTTGATCATGGCTCATTGCCTCCCTCTTTAATGCAGGCGTCTATTGCCCTCCTTTTGAAGAAGGACAAAGACCCTGAATCATGCACTTCTTATAGGCCCTTGTCCTTACTGAATGTAGATGTCAAAATTTTAGCCAAAGCACTAGCAATTCGTCTTGATAAGATCCTTCCTAGCATCATATCTGAGGAGCAGAATGGTTTCATCAAGGGACGCCAGCTCTTCTATAATGTTCGTACACTTCTTAATGTGATTCTCTCTAAAGATTCTTCTCCACTCCCTGAAGTTGTTAGCGCAATTGATGCTGAGAAAGCTTTTGATCATGTCGAATTTAACTATCTTTTTGCAACACTTCATAAATTCGGATTTGGACACAGGTTTATATCGTGGATTAGACTTCTTTACACTTCCCCTCAGGCCAGCATTCACACCAATGACAACTACTCCACTTATTTTACATTATCACGTGGCACGAGACAGGGCTGCCCTCTCTCCCCTTTGCTATTCGCTCTATCCGTCGAACCACTTTCAATTGCTTTAAGAACTCTTCCTCTATTTCGCGGAGTCTCTAGGTCCAATGTGGAACTTAAATTGTCACTTTATGCAGACGACCTCCTTTTATATGTATCTGACCCTTTAACCAGCATCGCACCAATATTATCTCTGTTGAAGAATTATGGATCCTTCTCCGGCTATAAGGTCAATCTTCACAAGTGTGAATGCTTCCCCATAAACTCCTCTGCTTTACAACTCAAACAATCTGATATCCCCTTTAAACTCAGCCCGTCGGGCTTTAGATACTTAGGGATTAATGTGACCCGCACTCTGCCCTCTCTTTTCACCGCTAATTTTTCCTCACTGGTAACTCGAGTGAAGGCGGACTTACAGAGGTGGAACTCCCTACCACTGTCGCTGATAGGAAGAATTAACACAGTGAAAATGACTGTATTGCCTAAATTTCTTTTTTTGTTCCAATGCACTCCTTTATTTCTACCAAAATCTTTTTTTAAATCACTTGACCAAATTGTTTCCAACTTTTTATGGGCCGGTAAGACACCCAGAGTGAGGTATTCGCTTCTCCAAAAATTTAAATTTAATGGGGGTCTAGCACTACCAAACTTTATGCTTTACTATTGGTCAGCGCATATTCACAAACTAATTTATTGGCTTCAGTCTCCTGAGTTATTATGGTGCAGATTGGAGGCTCAGTCACTCTCTTCATCCTCTGTAACGGCCCTATTCTCCTCCTCTTTACCATTGAATCCCTCTAAGTTTACAAATAGCCCTGTGGTGCTTTCCTCCCTTAAGATTTGGTCACAGTTTAGGCGCCACTTTAAATTTGCTTCTCCATCCATCTATACACCTGTTACTAAGAATCATCTGTTCCCTCCATCACTAATAGACACCACTTTTATGATTTGGTACAACCGGGGCATTAAGCACTTCAGGGATCTATATAAGGATGGTATCTTTTCCACATTTTCAGATCTGAGGTCAAAGTTCAATTTGCCTGCCTCCCATTTGTTTCGCTACTTCCAGCTTCGACACTGCGCCTCTGCTCTGTTTCCATGCTTCCCTTCCCTTCCTGCTAACCAACCGTGGGATGATCTTCTAACAATGAAACTCAGTCAAAAATCTCTGATATCTAAGATATATACACTGTGTATGACATTTGATGATCATTCTGTAGATAAAGCTCGGGAGGGTTGGGGACGAGAGTTGGGCCTTGACTTCACAGGGGAGCTGTGGGATAAAGCTATCCGTAGCATACGATCTAGCACGCCTTGCGCTAGATTTGAACTTATTCAATTTAAGGTGCTGCATAGAGCCCACCTATCAAAATCCCGATTATCGGAAATATATCCGAATGTTGCAGACCTATGCGACAGATGCCAGGGTTCTCCATGCAATTTAAGTCATATGTTTTTCTCCTGTCCTAGGTTACAGAAATTTTGGAGTGATTATTCTGTGATCATGTCTAAAGTTCTAGGTAAAAAAGTTGTTATGGCCCCTCTCTTAGCAATATTCGGACTCACTGTTGACTCCTCACATATCAGCCCCACACAGTCAGAAGTATTGGCTTTCACATCCCTTTTAGCAAGACGTCGTATCTTACTTCTATGGAAATCCCCCAAGTCCCTGTCTATTTCTATTTGGCTTAGTGATGTTATGTTTTTTCTTAAATTGGAGAAGGTGAGATACTCTTTAAAAGGCAACGCAGCTAAATTCGTTCGCAAATGGCAATCTTTCATAGACCACTTTACCGCGTTGAAGACTCTACCCACCGACTGACCCCCCCCTCCCTTAATTTTCTTTTCATCTCCTTAATTTGTTTTTTTTATGTTTTATTTATTTCCAGTTAATGGGATAGCACTTATGGGCATCTACATTCACCACTGCATTTGTTTTTTGTATGCATTTTTGCTCATACATTACTTTCCTCCTTTGATCATTTCTTGCTCATCTGTTTATTTATTATTTAACGCTACAGAGACTCTGTTCCTTAGTTAGGTTTTGTGTGTTTTAAAAAAAAAAAAAAAAAAAGGAGACAATGTATAATGCGTGTGTTTGACTACAGATTTCCATGTTTTCATTGTATGTTGTTTCCTATAAAAAGATCAATAAAAAAAAAAAAAAAAAAGAAAATGCTTACAGCACCTGGTATTCCCAGGCAGTCTCCCATCCAAGTACTAACCAGGCCCGACCCTGCTTAGCTTCTGAGATCAGACGAGATCGGGCGCATCCAGGCTGGTATGGCCATAAGCAGAAGCTGCAGCTTGAAATACTTCTTATATGGAGTTGAAGATAAGTCATAGAATATAAGTCATTGATTTGTTGGTTTTATTTGTTGGAGTTAAAGTGCCTTAACCATGTGCAAAACACTTTAGGACGTGAGCTGTCGCTCTTACCACGTTGAAATATGTGTGGGTAGATTAAGCGAGAGCGCTCTCTGCTGGTTGAAAAAGCTTACAGCACCTGGTATTCCCAGGCGGTGTCCCATCCAAGTACTAACCAGGCCTGACCCTGCTTAGCTTCCGAGATCAGACGAGATCGGGCGCATCCAGGATGGTATGGCCGTAAGCTGAAGCTGCAGCTTGAAATACCTCTTATATGGAGTTGAAGATAAGTCATATAATATAAGTCATTGATTTGTTGGTGATAATAATTTAGAAGCGCTTATTTGTTGGAGTTAAAGTGCCTTAACCATGTGCAAATCACTTTAGGACGTGAGCTGTCGCTGTTACCACGTTGAAATATATGTGGGTAGATTAAGCGAGAGCGTTCTCTGCAGGTTGAAAAAGGTTACAGCACCTGGTATTCCCAGGCGGTCTCCCAACCAAGTACTAACCAGGGCCGACCCTGCTTAGCTTCCGAGATCAGACGAGATCGGGCGCATCCAGGCTGGTATGGCCGTTAGCAGAAGCTGCAGCTTGAAATACCTCTTATATGGAGTTGAAGATAAGTCATAGAATATAAGTCATTGATTTGTTGGTTTTATTTGTTGGAGTTAAAGTGCCTTAACCATGTGCAAAACACTTTAGGACGTGAGCTGTCGCTGTTACCACGTTGAAATATGTGTGGGTAGATTAAGCGAGAGCGCTCTCTGCTGGTTGAAAAAGCTTACAGCACCTGGTATTCCCAGGCGGTCTCCCATCAAAGTCCTAACCAGGCCCGACGCTGCTTAGCTTCCGAGATCAGACGAGATCGGGCGCATCCAGGCTGGTATGGCCGTAAGCTGAAGCTGCAGCTTGAAATACCTCTTATATGGAGTTGAAGATAAGTCATAGAATATAAGTCATTGATTTGTTGGTGATAATAATTTAGAAGCGCATATTTGTTGGAGTTAAAGTGCCTTAACCATGTGAAAAACACTTTAGGACGTGAGCTGTCACTGTTACCACGTTGAAATATGTGTGGGTAG
>NW_026906206.1:97500-100000 GCF_033807715.1 Cololabis saira
AGGTGGTCTCCCATCCAAGTACTAACCAGGCCCGACCCTGCTTAGCTTCCGAGATCAGACGAGATCGGGCACATCCAGGCTGGTATGGCCGTAAGCTGAAGCTGCAGCTTGAAATACTTCTTATATGGAGTTGAAGATAAGTATATAATACAAGTCATTGATTTGTTGGTGATAATAATTTAGAAGCGCTTATTTGTTGGAGTTAAAGTGCCTTAACCATGTGCAAAACACTTTAGGACGTGAGCTGTCGCTGTTACCACGTTGAAATATGTGTGGGTAGATTAAGCGAGAGCGCTCTCTGCTGGTTGAAAAAGCTTACAGCACCTGGTATTCCCAGGCGGTCTCCCATCCAAGTACTAACCAGGCCCGACCCTGCTTAGCTTCCGAGATCAGACGAGATCGGGCGCATCCAGGCTGGTATGGCCGTAAGCAGAAGCTGCAGCTTGAAATACCTCTTATATGGAGTTGAAGATAAGTCATAGAATATAAGTCATTGATTTGTTGGTTTTATTTGTTGGAGTTAAAGTGCCTTAACCATGTGCAAAACACTTTAGGACGTGAGCTGTCGCTGTTACCACGTTGAAATATGTTTGGCTAGATTAAGCGAGACCGTTCTCTGCTGGTTGAAAAAGCTTACAGCACCTGGTATTCCCAGGCGGTCTCCCATCCAAGTACTAACCAGGCCCGACCCTGCTTAGCTTCCGAGATCAGACGAGATCGGGCGCATCCAGGCTGGTATGGCCGTAAGCAGAAGCTGCAGCTTGAAATACCTCTTGTATGGAGTTGAAGATAAGTCATAGAATATAATTAATTGATTTGTTGGTGATAATAATTTAGAAGCGCTTATTTGTTGGAGTTAAAGTGCCTTAACCATGTGCAAAACACTTTAGGACGTGAGCTTTCGCTGTTACCACGTTGAAATATGTGTGGGTAGATTAAGCGAGAGCGCTCTCTGCTGGTTGAAAAAGCTTACAGCACCTGGTATTCCCAGGCGGTCTCCCATCCAAGTACTAACCAGGCCCGACCCTGCTTAGCTTCCGAGATCAGACGAGATCGGGCGCATCCAGGCTGGTATGGCCGTAAGCAGAAGCTGCAGCTTGAAATACCTCTTGTATGGAGTTGAAGATAAGTCATAGAATATAAGTTATAGATTTGTTGGTTTTATTTGTTGGAGTTAAAGTGCCTTAACCATGTGCAAAACACTTTAGGACGTGAGCTGTCGCTGTTACCACGTTGAAATATGTGTGGGTAGATTAAGCGAGAGCGCTCTCTGCTGGTTGAAAAAGCTTACAGCACCTGTTATTCCCAGGCGGTCTCCCATCCAAGTACTAACCAGGCCCGACCCTGCTTAGCTTCCGAGTTCAGACGAGATCGGGCGCATCCAGGCTGGTATGGCCGTAAGCTGTAGTTGCAGCTTGAAATACCTCTTATATGGAGTTGAAGATAAACATAGAATATAAGTCATTGATTTGTTGGTTTTATTTGTTGGAGTTAAAGTGCCTTAACCATGTGCAAAACACTTTAGGACGTGAGCTGTCGCTGTTACCACGTTGAAATATGTGTGGCTAGATTAAGCGAGACCGTTCTCTGCTGGTTGAAAAAGCTTACAGCACCTGTTATTCCCAGGCGGTCTCCCATCCAAGTACTAACCAGGCCCGACCCTGCTTAGCTTCCGAGATCAGACGAGATCGGGCGCATCCAGGCTGGTATGGCCGTAAGCAGAAGTTGCAGCTTGAAATACCTCTGATATGGAGTTGAAGATAAGTATTTAATACAAGTCATTGATTTGTTGGTGATAATAATTTAGAAGCGCTTATTTGTTGGAGTTAAAGTGCCTTAACCATGTGCAAAACACTTTAGGACGTGAGCTGTCGCTATTACCACGTTGAAATATGTGTGGGTAGATTAAGCGAGAGCGCTCTCTGCTGGTTGAAAAAGCTTACAGCACCTGGTATTCCCAGGCGGTCCCCCATCCAAGTACTAACCACGCCCGACCCTGCTTAGCTTCCGAGATCAGACGAGATCGGGCGCATCCAGGCTTGTATGGCCGTAAGCTGAAGCTGAAGCTGCAGCTTGAAATACCTCTTATATGGAGTTGAAGATAAGTCATATAATATAATTAATTGATTTGTTGGTGATAATAATTTAGAAGCGCTTATTTGTTGGAGTTAAAGTGCCTTAACCATGTGCAAAACACTTTAGGACGTGAGCTGTCGCTGTTACCACGTTGAAATATGTGTGGGTAGATTAAGCGAGAGCGTTCTCTGCTGGTTGAAAAAGCTTACAGCACCTGGTATTCCCAGGCGGTCTCCCATCCAAGTACTAACCAGGCCCGACCCTGCTTAGCTTCCGAGATCAGACGAGATCAGGCGCATCCAGGCTGGTATGGCCGTAAGCAGAAGCTGCAGCTTGAAATACATCTTATATGGAGTTGAAGATAAGTCATAGAATATATGTCATTGATTTGTTGGTGATAATAATTTAGAAGCGCTTATTTGTT
>NW_026906206.1:105000-140000 GCF_033807715.1 Cololabis saira
ACGTGAGCTGTCGCTGTTACCACGTTGAAATATGTGTGGGTAGATTAAGCGAGAGCGTTCTCTGCTGGTTGAAAAAGCTTACAGCACCTGGTATTCCCAGGCGGTCTCCCATCCAAGTACTAACCAGGCCCGACCCTGCTTAGCTTCCGAGATCAGATGAGATCGGGCGCATCCAGGCTGGTATGGCCTTAAGCAGAAGCTGCAGCTTGAAATACCTCTTATATGGAGTTGAAGATAAGTCATAGAATATAAGTCATTGATTTGTTGGTTTTATTTGTTGGAGTAACCATGTGCAAAACACTTTAGGACGTGAGCTGTCGCTGTTACCACGTTGAAATATGTGTGGGTAGATTAAGCGAGAGCTTTCTCTGCTGGTTGAAAAAGCTTTTTCAGCACCTGGTATTCCCAGGCAGTCTCCCATCGAAGTACTAACCAGGCCCGACCCTGCTTAGCTTCCGAGATCAGACGAGATCAGGCGCATCCAGGCTGGTATGGCCGTAAGCAGAAGCTGCAGCTTGAAATACATCTTATATGGAGTTGAAGATAAGTCATAGAATATATGTCATTGATTTGTTGGTGATAATAATTTAGAAGCGCTTATTTGTTGGAGTTAAGGTGCCTTAACTATGTGCAAAACACTTTAGGACGTGAGCTGTCGCTGTTACCACGTTGAAATATGTGTGGGTAGATTAAGCAAGAGCGTTCTCTGCTGCTTGAAAAAGCTTACAGCACCTGGTATTCCCAAGCGGTCTCCCATCCAAGTACTAACCAGGCCCGACCCTGCTTAGCTTCCGAGATCAGACGAGATCGGGCGCATCCAGGCTGGTATGGCCGTAAGCAGAAGCTGCAGCTTGAAATACCTCTTATATGGAGTTGAAGATAAGTCATAGAATATAAGTCATTGATTTGTTGGTTTTATTTGTTGGAGTTAAAGTGCCTTAACCATGTGCAAAACACTTTAGGACGTGAGCTGTCGCTGTTACCACGTTGAAATATGTGTAGGTAGATTAAGCGAGAGCGCTCTCTGCTGGTTGAAAAAGCTTACAGCACCTGGTATTCCCAGGCGGTCTCCCATCCAAGTACTAACCAGGCCCGACCCTGCTTAGCTTCCGAGATCAGACAAGATCCGGCGCATCCAGGCTGGTATGGCCGTAAGCTGAAGCTGCAGCTTGAAATACCTCTTATATGGAGTTGAAGATAAGTCATATAATATAAGTCATGATTTGTTGGTGATAATAATTTAGAAGCGCTTATTTGTTGGAGTTAAAGTGCCTTAACCATGTGCAAAACACTTTAGGACGTGAGCTGTCGCTGTTACCACGTTGAAATTTGTGTGGGTAGATTAAGCGAGAGCGCTCTCTGCTGGTTGAAAAAGCTTACAGCACCTGGTATTCCCAGGCGGTCTCCCATCCAAGTACTAACCAGGCCCGACCCTGCTTAGCTTCCGAGATCAGACGAGATCTGGCGCATCTTTTTTTTTTGTCTTTTATTATGAAAATATATTTACAAAAAAAAATATATTTTTGTTTACAGTATCCATTTCCAACACATTTTCCTCTCTCTGTGACATTTACACTCAGGTCCTTTTTTCAAAAGAAAAGAAAAACAACATCAGCACTCGAATTACAAAAACAAACCTGATTTGCACATAGTGGCATTTCAAAACCCAGCATCATTCGTTCAGCCATCCCACAGGGTGAAAAATCATTCCAACTATATGATCACTGTGCACAATTTTCAAAAGATGAAGTAGCCAATTTTTTTTTTTTTTTTTTTTTTTTTTTTTTTTTTTAAACACACAATTTCCCAACTACACAGTCCAAAAAGAGCTACCAATTCCACACAATCCTCTTTTCTTTATCAAGGGATAGGAGATTGGCATCCTTCACATACAGTCGTTCAAAATGGTCTACCCCATGTATCAACCTGTATCGAATCTGTTTCTTCACTATGTTTTGAAAAATCGGCCATATTGCAATAACCCTTCGTTCGTAATGTGCCTTGTTCCTTCGTGCCCTTATTGCCCATCGTGCATGGCTCAACATAAATCTGCACAGCATTTCGTTTCTAATTTTACTGTATTGCCAGTTTCCAAATAAAAGAAAAAACTCCCATGAATCCCTTCCGTCCCACACCATTCCCAATTTTTCTATTAGACATTTCTTCAATAACCCAAAAAAGCCAGATAACTCAGGACAAATATCAAACATATGCATCAGCGTTTCCGGCAATAAGCCACAAACATCACAATCTCTGTCTACAGCTTTATCCAGTTGATGTAAAACCACATTAGTAAAAATTTTATTGTGTCTTATTTTGAAATCATTGTCCTCAGCCTCGATGCTGTTACCCTGTACTTTCCATTTCTCCCATATTTTCCACCCCTCTTTCTGTGGAAAGACCTTGCTCCAATACGACAAGGAGGCCGGTGATTTCGTGACGTTCACTAAAAAACGCTCGTAGATTTCCTTGCAGGAGATCAGACTGAAGCTCTTGTTTTCCCCCTCTCGCTTAATTCCCAGCTCTGGGAGTTTGCTTGTCCTATCTCTAGCTGTACCTGTTTCTATCAGCCTTCTCCATTGTTGTGGGATACTTCTCTGAATAGTCTTATAATAATTCTCTATGACCGTGTATGTTGAATTATAATCAACTTCCCTTATACTATCCACCACGGCCTGCGTCGGCAAAAAACCGGGCACAAATTCATACATTATATCTTTCAGCTGTACTAGTCCAGCTCTTATCATTTTGTTATTATACAACATTTTATTTTCTTTCTTTATATATTTATTTAAAAATATCGGCAGTTCTCTTATTAGGCTTATAGAATTCGCCTCATATTCTATATGCTCCAGGAAGCCAGCTTGTGCTTCGAGGACCTCCCTATAAAATAATGGGACTCCCGCTGTCATCGGCCTCTTCGGTTTCATAAGCAGGACAAAATCTCCTATTCCGAGCACTCGATTTAAAAAAAACTGCATAAGACCCTTCCAGCCGTAAGCCGTGTCATCGTACAGATATTTTCTGACCAATTTAATCCTGAAAGCATTTTTCTTACTTTCTATGTCTAGTAATTTTAGCCCTCCCTCTTCATATTTCCCTATTAATGTTTTTCTTGCGATTTTCCCCACCGTTGTCCCCCACAAGAAAACTGTCATAATCTCATTTAGTTTGTTTAGTGCCCATAAGGGTAGATCTATCACCGTGAGTGCATAATATATTTTAGACATTACCAAGCTATTTAATACCACCACCTTCCCATTGAGTTTCAGGTTCCTCATTCGCCAATAGCACAAAATTGCTTCTATCCTTTTAATTATACTAGTCCATGTCATGTCCCTGGCCGTTTCACTGTTTACCCCAATGTATGTACCCAATATTTTGATATGTTCTGCTTGTAATTGTACCGGTAATTCATTTTGCGGCGGTCCCTTCATATTGATGAACATGATTTCTGATTTATCTGGATTTATTTTAGCTCCTGAGGCTCTACCATATCGTTCTACCAAGTTTATTATTCTATGTACACTATTTATGTCTTTAATCAGTAACGTGGTATCATCAGCAAACTGTTGTATGGTGCACATCTCCCCTCCAGGTAATTCTATACCTTTTATTTCTGAATCTTTTTTAATAAGGACACCCAGTGTTTCCACGATTATTGTATACAAAATTGAGGACAGTGGACATCCCTGTCTCACCGACCTTCGAAGCGGAAAAGGATCGGTAACCACCCCGTTACACTTCACACTGCCAGTGGCGTTGGCGTACATTAACCTAATCCACCCGAGAAAACGCGCTCCAAATCCCACCCTCTCCAAAACTTTGAACATAAATTTGTGTTCGACTCTATCAAAGGCTTTGTTGAAGTCCAGTGAGACCAGAATGCCCTCTTTGCTGGTAGTTTTCAAAAATTCTACTGTGTCTCTGACAGTATTCAAAATATCTGAAACTTCCCTTCCCGGCACACTATAAGCCTGAGAGGGCTCTACGATAGTGTGCACGACCTGTTTTATTCTGTTTGCTAGTACTTTCATCAATATTTTGTAATCCGTGTTTAGTAGTGTTATAGGCCTATAATTGGCTAGATTTCGTTTATCCCCTTTCTTATATATGATCGTTATGATCCCTCTTGCCATAGATGCCGGCACGGATTGTGTTAATTCTATTGTTCTGTATAAATTTAACAATATTGGTTTCAATATATCACTAAATTGTTTATAAAAATTCGCTGTTAGTCCATCACTACCTGGACTTTTATTTAGTACTAATTGTTTTATTGCCAAATCAATATCCTCTTCCTTCATCTCCTGGTCGCACATGAGTGTGTCTTCTTCAGCTAACTTCATCTCACATTTTGCCAGGATCTCCTCTGTTATCCCATCATCTGTCCCCTCTGTTTCAAAAAGATGGGTATAATAATTCTGGACTGTCTCTAAGATCTCTACAAAGTCAGCTGTTGTCTCTCCCTTTTCATTCATCACTTCCGCTATGTAGCATTTGTTTTGCCTTCTTTTTTCCAAGTTCAGGAAGAAGCCGGTATTTTTTTCTCCTTCCACCGCATACTGCGCTTTGCTCCTTAATATAGCCCCTTCGCATTTCAACCTCTCCAACTCTTTTAACTCGGTATGCAATCTTATTAACTTATTCCCCTCCGAGCCTTTCTGTCTCTCAACCTTTTCGATTTCTGCTCTTAGCATTCTTTCTTTCTTCTGTTGTCTCGCCCGAAACCTTTTCGCATATTGTATGGATTTCCCTTTTATTTTTGTCTTCAAGTCCTCCCAGCCTTGTATTATATTCTTTTCAAAACCCGGTTGTGAGCTTACGCTCAAAATTAGTTGCCTAATGGCTCTATTATAATTCACATCGTACAAGAGATGTGCATTTAAGTGCCATGTCCCCCCTCCCCTTTTCTCTTCCTGTTCCCCCATTTCTAATGATAGTATGGCGTGATCGCTTAAGTGTATCCATTTATAATCCACATTATTAAATAATCGTATATGTGATGTCTTCGTTAAGCACAAATCAATTCTGGTTCGTTTTAGAACCCCTTGAACCACTTGCGCCCTTGAATATTGCCTCTTATCAGGATTTTTCACTCTCCATACGTCGCACCAGTTGTTAACCATCATAAAGTCATTTAGAACCTTTCTTGAGGCATCTTGTCTCCATACACAACTTTCGTTTATATCCAGATGACACAATTTCACATTAAAATCTCCTATTATAACATCACACTTTTCGGCTATTTTATAAAATTTCCTAAAGAAGGCTGTGCGATCGCCTTCTGTATTCGGTGCATAGACATTTAAAATATTATAATTCACATCCTGAGCTACACAATCTATATTAATCCATCTTCCTTCTCCATCTTTAGCCCTCATCGTGGCCTTAATTCCACTGTCCCTTTTACACAAAATCGCCACTCCCCTTGCAATGTTAGTTCCATGGCTAGAGAAGCATTCCCCATCCCACAGCTTTATCATGTCTCGCTCCGTTACTGCATCCCAATGAGTTTCTTGTAAGCATATTACATCCGCCTTACTTAATCTTATCATGCTTTCGAACTTCGTCTTGTCTCTCAGCCCGTTTGCATTAATGGATGCCACTGTTATTGGCATTAAGACCATGATAAGGAGGAGAAACGGACCATCACCGCTGGATATTAGAAGTTTCCTCATTGTGCATACGTTTCTTCTGTGCTCGCCCTTTTCTCGTACCTGATCTTTTCCTCGATATCCCCCTCGCTCCGTTTCCGGTCTCCACGTCCTCCGTCTCAGCAGGATTCTCACCACCCCGCCTGGTGACTCTCTGCTGCGCACAAGGAAGCGACCCCCCGCTGCTTTGTCCTTCACCCCAATCTTGTCCGCCTCGTTCCTCCTCATCTCCACTGCTCCCCTCCTTTGCATCCTCTGCGACATCTCCTCCCTCGTCACTCCCTGCTTCCTCCATCGATTCCTCCACCGCTTCCTCCTCCATGTCCCCCACCAGGCTCTCAACCTCTCCTTCTCCGTCTTCCTCCTCCTCCTCTTCCTCCGCCGCCTCCTTCTTTTCTGCCTCGCTCTCCTCCACCAACTCCTCCGTCTCCTCCTTCTCCTCCTTCTCCTCCTGCTCTCCGCCGGTTCGTTCCGTCATGCGTGCACATTCTCTTGCATAGTGTCCTTGTTTGTTACATTTGTAACACAGGAACTCAGGACATTCCCGCAGAATGTGCCCCTGCTGTAGGCACAGTCTGCACACCCTCATTTGGTTGTTATGGATGATCCTGAAATACTCCGGACCCTCGAGCGTGTCAAATTTCGTGCTATACGGCAGAGCCGCCACCGACTCTGGGAACCTGACTTTCAGGAACCTGGTGCCGTCGAATATGTCCGTGCCAGGCCATTTTCTCTTCTTGATTGGTGAGACCGGCTCTACTCCCCAATGTGCCAGCTTTGTGAAAATCTGCTCATCAGTGATATAAATAGGAAGACTTAAAAATGAGACCACTCTCGTGTCCTTCATTATTTCAGAGGCGATCACTCGCGAATCTCTTATCTTGAAACCATCTAACAGTCTGTTTTTCCCGTGCGGGTTTCCCATTGTTAGTTCCCACTTTCTGTCCGCCTTTACTCGGCAGCCAACGACACGACCGCATGTAACACTCACAGCTTTCAAGAGTTCCATGAGGGAGATGGCATCATCTCCCTCTATCTCCACATTTACTACAAGTTTTTTCTGGTCTTCCGCTTGATCCCAACATTCTTTTGCAGCTCTCGGCTCCGCCACCCTTGCTGCCGTCTCCTCCTCTGCCCCCTTCCACACCGCTCCGCTGTGTTGTCCTCCCGTCCTCCTCTTCTCCACTTTCTCTGCCTCGGGCCCCTCTCCCGCTCTCTTCTCTTTCTCTCCGGCTCCGACCATTGCGCGGGCCATATTTTGCCTTGGGATCCCCTCCGACTCCATTTTGTCCGTCATAGCTGAGCTCATGTCCAGTCCGTTATCCACCTTCATCACCGAGTAATCCGTTTTAGTTTTTTTATACTCCCTTGGAGTAGCCCCCCTGCAGCAACTGCTGCCGGGGGAGGTGTTGTTGTTCTCCACTTCTCTGAGCCTTTTTCGTTTGTTTTCCAATCTGAACTTTGTCTCTCCTTCATCCACCATGAACCAAACTGCCACGTCACTCTTCCTGCACAAACAGGAAGTCAGAGGGCGCATCCAGGCTGGTATGGCCGTAAGCAGAAGCTGCAGCTTGAAATACCTCTTATATGGAGTTGAAGATAAGTCATAGAATATAAGTCATTGATTTGTTGTTTTTATTTGTTGGAGTTAAAGTGCCTTAACCATGTGCAAAACACTTTAGGACGTGAGCTGTCGCTGTTACCACGTTGAAATATGTGTGGGTAGATTAAGCGAGAGCGCTCTCTGCTGGTTGAAAAAGCTTACAGCACCTGGTATTCCCAGGCGGTCTCCCATCCAAGTACTAACCAGGCCCGACCCTGCTTAGCTTCCGAGATCAGACGAGATCGGGCGCATCCAGGCTGGTATGGCCGTAAGCTGAAGCTGCAGCTTGAAATACCTCTTATATGGAGTTGAAGATAAGTCATATAATATAAGTCATTGATTTGTTGGTGATAATAATTTAGAAGCGCTTATTTGTTGGAGTTAAAGTGCCTTAACAATGTGCAAAACACTTTAGGACGTGAGCTGTCGCTGTTACCACGTTGAAATTGTGTGGGTAGATTAAGCGAGAGCGCTCTCTGCTGGTTGAAAAAGCTTACAGCACCTGGTATTCCCAGGCGGTCTCCCATCCAAGTACTAACCAGGCCCGACCCTGCTTAGCTTCTGAGATCAGACGAGATCGGGCGCATCCAGGCTGGTATGGCCGTAAGCAGAAGCTGCAGCTTGAAATACCTCTTATATGGAGTTGAAGATAAGTCATAGAATATAAGTCATTGATTTGTTGGTTTTATTTGTTGGAGTTAAAGTGCCTTAACCATGTGCAAAACACTTTAGGACGGGAGCTGTCGCTGTTACCACGTTGAAATATGTGTGGGTAGATTAAGCGAGAGCGCTCTCTGCAGGTTGAAAAAACTTACAGCACCTGGTATTCCCAGGCGGTCTCCCATCCAAGTACTTACCAGGCCCGACCCTGCTTAGCTTCCGAGATCAGACGAGTTCGGGCGCATCCAGGCTGGTATGGCCCTAAGCAGAAACTGCAGCTTGAAATACCTCTTATATGGTGTTGAAGATAAGTCATATAATATAAGTCATTGATTTGTTGGTGATAATAATTTAGAAGCGCTTATTTGTTGGAGTTAAAGTGCCTTAACCATGTGCAAAACACTTTAGGACGTGAGCTGTCGCTGTTACCACGTTGAAATATGTGTGGCTAGATTAAGCGAGAGCGTTCTCTGCTGGTTGAAAAAGCTTACAGCACCTGGTATTCCCAGGCGGTCTCCCATCCAAGTACTAACCAGGCCCTACCCTGCTTAGCTTCCAAGATCAGACGAGATCGGGCGCATCCAGGCTGGTATGGCCGTAAGCTGAAGCTGCAGCTTGAAATACCTCTTATATGGAGTTGAAGATAAGTCATATAATATAAGTCATGATTTGTTGGTGATAATAATTTAGAAGCGCTTATTTGTTGGAGTTAAAGTGCCTTAACCATGTGCAAAACACTTTAGGACGTGAGCTGTCGCTGTTACCACGTTGAAATATGTGTGGGTAGATTAAGCAAGAGCGTTCTCTGCTGGTTGAAAAAGCTTACAGCACCTGGTATTCCCAGGCGGTCTCCCATCCAAGTACTAACCAGGCCCGACCCTGCTTAGCTTCCGAGATCAGACGAGATCGGGCGCATCCAGGCTGGTATGGCCGTAAGCAGAAGCTGCAGCTTGAAATACCTCTTATATGGAGTTGAAGATAAGTCATAGCATATAAGTCATTGATTTGTTGGTTTTATTTGTTGGAGTTAAAGTGCCTTAACCATGTGCAAAACACTTTAGGACGTGAGCTGTCGCTGTTACCACGTTGAAATATGTGTGGGTAGATTAAGCGAGAGCGTTCTCTGCTGGTTGAAAAAGCTTACAGCACCTGGTATTCCCAGGCGGTCTCCCATCCAAGTACTAACCAGGCCCGACCCTGCTTAGCTTCCGAGATCAGATGAGATCGGGCGCATCCAGGCTGGTATGGCCTTAAGCAGAAGCTGCAGCTTGAAATACCTCTTATATGGAGTTGAAGATAAGTCATAGAATATAAGTCATTGATTTGTTGGTTTTATTTGTTGGAGTAACCATGTGCAAAACACTTTAGGACGTGAGCTGTCGCTGTTACCACGTTGAAATATGTGTGGGTAGATTAAGCGAGAGCTTTCTCTGCTGGTTGAAAAAGCTTTTTCAGCACCTGGTATTCCCAGGCAGTCTCCCATCGAAGTACTAACCAGGCCCGACCCTGCTTAGCTTCCGAGATCAGACGAGATCAGGCGCATCCAGGCTGGTATGGCCGTAAGCAGAAGCTGCAGCTTGAAATACATCTTATATGGAGTTGAAGATAAGTCATAGAATATATGTCATTGATTTGTTGGTGATAATAATTTAGAAGCGCTTATTTGTTGGAGTTAAGGTGCCTTAACTATGTGCAAAACACTTTAGGACGTGAGCTGTCGCTGTTACCACGTTGAAATATGTGTGGGTAGATTAAGCAAGAGCGTTCTCTGCTGCTTGAAAAAGCTTACAGCACCTGGTATTCCCAAGCGGTCTCCCATCCAAGTACTAACCAGGCCCGACCCTGCTTAGCTTCCGAGATCAGACGAGATCGGGCGCATCCAGGCTGGTATGGCCGTAAGCAGAAGCTGCAGCTTGAAATACCTCTTATATGGAGTTGAAGATAAGTCATAGAATATAAGTCATTGATTTGTTGGTTTTATTTGTTGGAGTTAAAGTGCCTTAACCATGTGCAAAACACTTTAGGACGTGAGCTGTCGCTGTTACCACGTTGAAATATGTGTAGGTAGATTAAGCGAGAGCGCTCTCTGCTGGTTGAAAAAGCTTACAGCACCTGGTATTCCCAGGCGGTCTCCCATCCAAGTACTAACCAGGCCCGACCCTGCTTAGCTTCCGAGATCAGACAAGATCCGGCGCATCCAGGCTGGTATGGCCGTAAGCTGAAGCTGCAGCTTGAAATACCTCTTATATGGAGTTGAAGATAAGTCATATAATATAAGTCATGATTTGTTGGTGATAATAATTTAGAAGCGCTTATTTGTTGGAGTTAAAGTGCCTTAACCATGTGCAAAACACTTTAGGACGTGAGCTGTCGCTGTTACCACGTTGAAATTTGTGTGGGTAGATTAAGCGAGAGCGCTCTCTGCTGGTTGAAAAAGCTTACAGCACCTGGTATTCCCAGGCGGTCTCCCATCCAAGTACTAACCAGGCCCGACCCTGCTTAGCTTCCGAGATCAGACGAGATCGGGCGCATCTTTTTTTTTTGTCTTTTATTATGAAAATATATTTACAAAAAAAAATATATTTTTGTTTACAGTATCCATTTCCAACACATTTTCCTCTCTCTGTGACATTTACACTCAGGTCCTTTTTTCAAAAGAAAAGAAAAACAACATCAGCACTCGAATTACAAAAACAAACCTGATTTGCACATAGTGGCATTTCAAAACCCAGCATCATTCGTTCAGCCATCCCACAGGGTGAAAAATCATTCCAACTATATGATCACTGTGCACAATTTTCAAAAGATGAAGTAGCCAATTTTTTTTTTTTTTTTTTTTTTTTTTTTTTTTTTTAAACACACAATTTCCCAACTACACAGTCCAAAAAGAGCTACCAATTCCACACAATCCTCTTTTCTTTATCAAGGGATAGGAGATTGGCATCCTTCACATACAGTCGTTCAAAATGGTCTACCCCATGTATCAACCTGTATCGAATCTGTTTCTTCACTATGTTTTGAAAAATCGGCCATATTGCAATAACCCTTCGTTCGTAATGTGCCTTGTTCCTTCGTGCCCTTATTGCCCATCGTGCATGGCTCAACATAAATCTGCACAGCATTTCGTTTCTAATTTTACTGTATTGCCAGTTTCCAAATAAAAGAAAAAACTCCCATGAATCCCTTCCGTCCCACACCATTCCCAATTTTTCTATTAGACATTTCTTCAATAACCCAAAAAAGCCAGATAACTCAGGACAAATATCAAACATATGCATCAGCGTTTCCGGCAATAAGCCACAAACATCACAATCTCTGTCTACAGCTTTATCCAGTTGATGTAAAACCACATTAGTAAAAATTTTATTGTGTCTTATTTTGAAATCATTGTCCTCAGCCTCGATGCTGTTACCCTGTACTTTCCATTTCTCCCATATTTTCCACCCCTCTTTCTGTGGAAAGACCTTGCTCCAATACGACAAGGAGGCCGGTGATTTCGTGACGTTCACTAAAAAACGCTCGTAGATTTCCTTGCAGGAGATCAGACTGAAGCTCTTGTTTTCCCCCTCTCGCTTAATTCCCAGCTCTGGGAGTTTGCTTGTCCTATCTCTAGCTGTACCTGTTTCTATCAGCCTTCTCCATTGTTGTGGGATACTTCTCTGAATAGTCTTATAATAATTCTCTATGACCGTGTATGTTGAATTATAATCAACTTCCCTTATACTATCCACCACGGCCTGCGTCGGCAAAAAACCGGGCACAAATTCATACATTATATCTTTCAGCTGTACTAGTCCAGCTCTTATCATTTTGTTATTATACAACATTTTATTTTCTTTCTTTATATATTTATTTAAAAATATCGGCAGTTCTCTTATTAGGCTTATAGAATTCGCCTCATATTCTATATGCTCCAGGAAGCCAGCTTGTGCTTCGAGGACCTCCCTATAAAATAATGGGACTCCCGCTGTCATCGGCCTCTTCGGTTTCATAAGCAGGACAAAATCTCCTATTCCGAGCACTCGATTTAAAAAAAACTGCATAAGACCCTTCCAGCCGTAAGCCGTGTCATCGTACAGATATTTTCTGACCAATTTAATCCTGAAAGCATTTTTCTTACTTTCTATGTCTAGTAATTTTAGCCCTCCCTCTTCATATTTCCCTATTAATGTTTTTCTTGCGATTTTCCCCACCGTTGTCCCCCACAAGAAAACTGTCATAATCTCATTTAGTTTGTTTAGTGCCCATAAGGGTAGATCTATCACCGTGAGTGCATAATATATTTTAGACATTACCAAGCTATTTAATACCACCACCTTCCCATTGAGTTTCAGGTTCCTCATTCGCCAATAGCACAAAATTGCTTCTATCCTTTTAATTATACTAGTCCATGTCATGTCCCTGGCCGTTTCACTGTTTACCCCAATGTATGTACCCAATATTTTGATATGTTCTGCTTGTAATTGTACCGGTAATTCATTTTGCGGCGGTCCCTTCATATTGATGAACATGATTTCTGATTTATCTGGATTTATTTTAGCTCCTGAGGCTCTACCATATCGTTCTACCAAGTTTATTATTCTATGTACACTATTTATGTCTTTAATCAGTAACGTGGTATCATCAGCAAACTGTTGTATGGTGCACATCTCCCCTCCAGGTAATTCTATACCTTTTATTTCTGAATCTTTTTTAATAAGGACACCCAGTGTTTCCACGATTATTGTATACAAAATTGAGGACAGTGGACATCCCTGTCTCACCGACCTTCGAAGCGGAAAAGGATCGGTAACCACCCCGTTACACTTCACACTGCCAGTGGCGTTGGCGTACATTAACCTAATCCACCCGAGAAAACGCGCTCCAAATCCCACCCTCTCCAAAACTTTGAACATAAATTTGTGTTCGACTCTATCAAAGGCTTTGTTGAAGTCCAGTGAGACCAGAATGCCCTCTTTGCTGGTAGTTTTCAAAAATTCTACTGTGTCTCTGACAGTATTCAAAATATCTGAAACTTCCCTTCCCGGCACACTATAAGCCTGAGAGGGCTCTACGATAGTGTGCACGACCTGTTTTATTCTGTTTGCTAGTACTTTCATCAATATTTTGTAATCCGTGTTTAGTAGTGTTATAGGCCTATAATTGGCTAGATTTCGTTTATCCCCTTTCTTATATATGATCGTTATGATCCCTCTTGCCATAGATGCCGGCACGGATTGTGTTAATTCTATTGTTCTGTATAAATTTAACAATATTGGTTTCAATATATCACTAAATTGTTTATAAAAATTCGCTGTTAGTCCATCACTACCTGGACTTTTATTTAGTACTAATTGTTTTATTGCCAAATCAATATCCTCTTCCTTCATCTCCTGGTCGCACATGAGTGTGTCTTCTTCAGCTAACTTCATCTCACATTTTGCCAGGATCTCCTCTGTTATCCCATCATCTGTCCCCTCTGTTTCAAAAAGATGGGTATAATAATTCTGGACTGTCTCTAAGATCTCTACAAAGTCAGCTGTTGTCTCTCCCTTTTCATTCATCACTTCCGCTATGTAGCATTTGTTTTGCCTTCTTTTTTCCAAGTTCAGGAAGAAGCCGGTATTTTTTTCTCCTTCCACCGCATACTGCGCTTTGCTCCTTAATATAGCCCCTTCGCATTTCAACCTCTCCAACTCTTTTAACTCGGTATGCAATCTTATTAACTTATTCCCCTCCGAGCCTTTCTGTCTCTCAACCTTTTCGATTTCTGCTCTTAGCATTCTTTCTTTCTTCTGTTGTCTCGCCCGAAACCTTTTCGCATATTGTATGGATTTCCCTTTTATTTTTGTCTTCAAGTCCTCCCAGCCTTGTATTATATTCTTTTCAAAACCCGGTTGTGAGCTTACGCTCAAAATTAGTTGCCTAATGGCTCTATTATAATTCACATCGTACAAGAGATGTGCATTTAAGTGCCATGTCCCCCCTCCCCTTTTCTCTTCCTGTTCCCCCATTTCTAATGATAGTATGGCGTGATCGCTTAAGTGTATCCATTTATAATCCACATTATTAAATAATCGTATATGTGATGTCTTCGTTAAGCACAAATCAATTCTGGTTCGTTTTAGAACCCCTTGAACCACTTGCGCCCTTGAATATTGCCTCTTATCAGGATTTTTCACTCTCCATACGTCGCACCAGTTGTTAACCATCATAAAGTCATTTAGAACCTTTCTTGAGGCATCTTGTCTCCATACACAACTTTCGTTTATATCCAGATGACACAATTTCACATTAAAATCTCCTATTATAACATCACACTTTTCGGCTATTTTATAAAATTTCCTAAAGAAGGCTGTGCGATCGCCTTCTGTATTCGGTGCATAGACATTTAAAATATTATAATTCACATCCTGAGCTACACAATCTATATTAATCCATCTTCCTTCTCCATCTTTAGCCCTCATCGTGGCCTTAATTCCACTGTCCCTTTTACACAAAATCGCCACTCCCCTTGCAATGTTAGTTCCATGGCTAGAGAAGCATTCCCCATCCCACAGCTTTATCATGTCTCGCTCCGTTACTGCATCCCAATGAGTTTCTTGTAAGCATATTACATCCGCCTTACTTAATCTTATCATGCTTTCGAACTTCGTCTTGTCTCTCAGCCCGTTTGCATTAATGGATGCCACTGTTATTGGCATTAAGACCATGATAAGGAGGAGAAACGGACCATCACCGCTGGATATTAGAAGTTTCCTCATTGTGCATACGTTTCTTCTGTGCTCGCCCTTTTCTCGTACCTGATCTTTTCCTCGATATCCCCCTCGCTCCGTTTCCGGTCTCCACGTCCTCCGTCTCAGCAGGATTCTCACCACCCCGCCTGGTGACTCTCTGCTGCGCACAAGGAAGCGACCCCCCGCTGCTTTGTCCTTCACCCCAATCTTGTCCGCCTCGTTCCTCCTCATCTCCACTGCTCCCCTCCTTTGCATCCTCTGCGACATCTCCTCCCTCGTCACTCCCTGCTTCCTCCATCGATTCCTCCACCGCTTCCTCCTCCATGTCCCCCACCAGGCTCTCAACCTCTCCTTCTCCGTCTTCCTCCTCCTCCTCTTCCTCCGCCGCCTCCTTCTTTTCTGCCTCGCTCTCCTCCACCAACTCCTCCGTCTCCTCCTTCTCCTCCTTCTCCTCCTGCTCTCCGCCGGTTCGTTCCGTCATGCGTGCACATTCTCTTGCATAGTGTCCTTGTTTGTTACATTTGTAACACAGGAACTCAGGACATTCCCGCAGAATGTGCCCCTGCTGTAGGCACAGTCTGCACACCCTCATTTGGTTGTTATGGATGATCCTGAAATACTCCGGACCCTCGAGCGTGTCAAATTTCGTGCTATACGGCAGAGCCGCCACCGACTCTGGGAACCTGACTTTCAGGAACCTGGTGCCGTCGAATATGTCCGTGCCAGGCCATTTTCTCTTCTTGATTGGTGAGACCGGCTCTACTCCCCAATGTGCCAGCTTTGTGAAAATCTGCTCATCAGTGATATAAATAGGAAGACTTAAAAATGAGACCACTCTCGTGTCCTTCATTATTTCAGAGGCGATCACTCGCGAATCTCTTATCTTGAAACCATCTAACAGTCTGTTTTTCCCGTGCGGGTTTCCCATTGTTAGTTCCCACTTTCTGTCCGCCTTTACTCGGCAGCCAACGACACGACCGCATGTAACACTCACAGCTTTCAAGAGTTCCATGAGGGAGATGGCATCATCTCCCTCTATCTCCACATTTACTACAAGTTTTTTCTGGTCTTCCGCTTGATCCCAACATTCTTTTGCAGCTCTCGGCTCCGCCACCCTTGCTGCCGTCTCCTCCTCTGCCCCCTTCCACACCGCTCCGCTGTGTTGTCCTCCCGTCCTCCTCTTCTCCACTTTCTCTGCCTCGGGCCCCTCTCCCGCTCTCTTCTCTTTCTCTCCGGCTCCGACCATTGCGCGGGCCATATTTTGCCTTGGGATCCCCTCCGACTCCATTTTGTCCGTCATAGCTGAGCTCATGTCCAGTCCGTTATCCACCTTCATCACCGAGTAATCCGTTTTAGTTTTTTTATACTCCCTTGGAGTAGCCCCCCTGCAGCAACTGCTGCCGGGGGAGGTGTTGTTGTTCTCCACTTCTCTGAGCCTTTTTCGTTTGTTTTCCAATCTGAACTTTGTCTCTCCTTCATCCACCATGAACCAAACTGCCACGTCACTCTTCCTGCACAAACAGGAAGTCAGAGGGCGCATCCAGGCTGGTATGGCCGTAAGCAGAAGCTGCAGCTTGAAATACCTCTTATATGGAGTTGAAGATAAGTCATAGAATATAAGTCATTGATTTGTTGTTTTTATTTGTTGGAGTTAAAGTGCCTTAACCATGTGCAAAACACTTTAGGACGTGAGCTGTCGCTGTTACCACGTTGAAATATGTGTGGGTAGATTAAGCGAGAGCGCTCTCTGCTGGTTGAAAAAGCTTACAGCACCTGGTATTCCCAGGCGGTCTCCCATCCAAGTACTAACCAGGCCCGACCCTGCTTAGCTTCCGAGATCAGACGAGATCGGGCGCATCCAGGCTGGTATGGCCGTAAGCTGAAGCTGCAGCTTGAAATACCTCTTATATGGAGTTGAAGATAAGTCATATAATATAAGTCATTGATTTGTTGGTGATAATAATTTAGAAGCGCTTATTTGTTGGAGTTAAAGTGCCTTAACAATGTGCAAAACACTTTAGGACGTGAGCTGTCGCTGTTACCACGTTGAAATTGTGTGGGTAGATTAAGCGAGAGCGCTCTCTGCTGGTTGAAAAAGCTTACAGCACCTGGTATTCCCAGGCGGTCTCCCATCCAAGTACTAACCAGGCCCGACCCTGCTTAGCTTCTGAGATCAGACGAGATCGGGCGCATCCAGGCTGGTATGGCCGTAAGCAGAAGCTGCAGCTTGAAATACCTCTTATATGGAGTTGAAGATAAGTCATAGAATATAAGTCATTGATTTGTTGGTTTTATTTGTTGGAGTTAAAGTGCCTTAACCATGTGCAAAACACTTTAGGACGGGAGCTGTCGCTGTTACCACGTTGAAATATGTGTGGGTAGATTAAGCGAGAGCGCTCTCTGCAGGTTGAAAAAACTTACAGCACCTGGTATTCCCAGGCGGTCTCCCATCCAAGTACTTACCAGGCCCGACCCTGCTTAGCTTCCGAGATCAGACGAGTTCGGGCGCATCCAGGCTGGTATGGCCCTAAGCAGAAACTGCAGCTTGAAATACCTCTTATATGGTGTTGAAGATAAGTCATATAATATAAGTCATTGATTTGTTGGTGATAATAATTTAGAAGCGCTTATTTGTTGGAGTTAAAGTGCCTTAACCATGTGCAAAACACTTTAGGACGTGAGCTGTCGCTGTTACCACGTTGAAATATGTGTGGCTAGATTAAGCGAGAGCGTTCTCTGCTGGTTGAAAAAGCTTACAGCACCTGGTATTCCCAGGCGGTCTCCCATCCAAGTACTAACCAGGCCCTACCCTGCTTAGCTTCCAAGATCAGACGAGATCGGGCGCATCCAGGCTGGTATGGCCGTAAGCTGAAGCTGCAGCTTGAAATACCTCTTATATGGAGTTGAAGATAAGTCATATAATATAAGTCATGATTTGTTGGTGATAATAATTTAGAAGCGCTTATTTGTTGGAGTTAAAGTGCCTTAACCATGTGCAAAACACTTTAGGACGTGAGCTGTCGCTGTTACCACGTTGAAATATGTGTGGGTAGATTAAGCAAGAGCGTTCTCTGCTGGTTGAAAAAGCTTACAGCACCTGGTATTCCCAGGCGGTCTCCCATCCAAGTACTAACCAGGCCCGACCCTGCTTAGCTTCCGAGATCAGATGAGATCGGGCGCATCCAGGCTGGTATGGCCGTAAGCAGAAGCTGCAGCTTGAAATACCTCTTATATGGAGTTGAAGATAAGTCATAGAATATAAGTCATTGATTTGTTGGTTTTATTTGTTGGAGTAACCATGTGCAAAACACTTTAGGACGTGAGCTGTCGCTGTTACCACGTTGAAATATGTGTGGGTAGATTAAGCAAGAGCGTTCTCTGCTGGTTGAAAAAGCTTTTTCAGCACCTGGTATTCCCAGGCAGTCTCCCATCGAAGTACTAACCAGGCCCGACCCTGCTTAGCTTCCGAGATCAGACGAGATCAGGCGCATCCAGGCTGGTATGGCCGTAAGCAGAAGCTGCAGCTTGAAATACATCTTATATGGAGTTGAAGATAAGTCATAGAATATATGTCATTGATTTGTTGGTGATAATAATTTAGAAGCGCTTATTTGTTGGAGTTAAGGTGCCTTAACTATGTGCAAAACACTTTAGGACGAGAGCTGTCGCTGTTACCACGTTGAAATATGTGTGGGTAGATTAAGCAAGAGCGTTCTCTGCTGGTTGAAAAAGCTTACAGCACCTGGTATTCCCAAGCGGTCTCCCATCCAAGTACTAACCAGGCCCGACCCTGCTTAGCTTCCGAGATCAGACGAGATCAGGCGCATCCAGGCTGGTATGGCCGTAAGCAGAAGCTGCAGCTTGAAATACCTCTTATATGGAGTTGAAGATAAGTCATAGAATATAAGTCATTGATTTGTTGGTTTTATTTGTTGGAGTTAAAGTGCCTTAACCATGTGCAAAACACTTTAGGACGTGAGCTGTCGCTGTTACCACGTTGAAATATGTGTAGGTAGATTAAGCGAGAGCGCTCTCTGCTGGTTGAAAAAGCTTACAGCACCTGGTATTCCCAGGCGGTCTCCCATCCAAGTACTAACCAGGCCCGACCCTGCTTAGCTTCCGAGATCAGACAAGATCCGGCGCATCCAGGCTGGTATGGCCGTAAGCTGAAGCTGCAGCTTGAAATACCTCTTATATGGAGTTGAAGATAAGTCATATAATATAAGTCATGATTTGTTGGTGATAATAATTTAAAAGCGCTTATTTGTTGGAGTTAAAGTGCCTTAACCATGTGCAAAACACTTTAGGACGTGAGCTGTCGCTGTTACCACGTTGAAATTTGTGTGGGTAGATTAAGCGAGAGCGCTCTCTGCTGGTTGAAAAAGCTTACAGCACCTGGTATTCCCAGGCGGTCTCCCATCCAAGTACTAACCAGGCCCGACCCTGCTTAGCTTCTGAGATCAGACGAGATCGGGCGCATCCAGGCTGGTATGGCCGTAAGCAGAAGCTGCAGCTTGAAATACCTCTTATATGGAGTTGAAGATAAGTCATAGAATATAAGTCATTGATTTGTTGGTTTTATTTGTTGGAGTTAAAGTGCCTTAACCATGTGCAAAACACTTTAGGACGTGAGCTGTCGCTCTTACCACGTTGAAATATGTGTGGGTAGATTAAGCGAGAGCGCTCTCTGCTGGTTGAAAAAGCTTACAGCACCTGGTATTCCCAGGCGGTCTCCCATCCAAGTACTAACCAGGCCCGACCCTGCTTAGCTTCCGAGATCAGACGAGATCGGGCGCATCCAGGCTGGTATGGCTGTAAGCTGAAGCTGCAGCTTGAAATACCTCTTATATGGAGTTGAAGATAAGTCATATAATATAAGTCATTGATTTGTTGGTGATAATAATTTAGAAGCGCTTATTTGTTGGAGTTAAAGTGCCTTAACCATGTGCAAAACACTTTAGGACGTGAGCTGTCGCTGTTACCACGTTGAAATATGTGTGGGTAGATTAAGCGAGAGCGCTCTCTGCTGGTTGAAAAAGCTTACAGCACCTGGTATTCCCAGGCGGTCTCCCATCCAAGTACTAACCAGGCCCGACCCTGCTTAGCTTCCGAGATCAGACGAGATCGGGCGCATCCAGGCTGGTATGGCCGTAAGCAGAATCTGCTGCTTGAAATACCTCTTATATGGAGTTGAAGATAAGTCATAGAATATAAGTCATTGATTTGTTGGTTTTATTTGTTGGAGTTAAAGTGCCTTAACCATGTGCAAAACACTTTAGGACGTGAGCTGTCGCTGTTACCACGTTGAAATATGTGTGGGTAGATTAAGCGAGAGCGCTCTCTGCTGGTTGAAAAAGCTTACAGCACCTGATATTCCCAGGCGGTCTCCCATCCAAGTACTAACCAGGCCCGACCCTGCTTAGCTTCTGAGATCAGACGAGATCAGGCGCATCCAGGCTGGTATGGCCGTAAGCTGAAGCTGCAGCTTGAAATACCTCTTATATGGAGTTGAAGATAAGTCATATAATATAAGTCATTGATTTGTTGGTGATAATAATTTAGAAGCGCTTATTTGTTGGAGTTAAAGTGCCTTAACCATGTGCAAAACACTTTAGGACGTGAGCTGTCGCTGTTACCACGTTGAAATATGTGTGGGTAGATTAAGCGAGAGCGCTCTCTGCTGGTTGAAAAAGCTTACAGCACCTGGTATTCCCAGGCGGTCTCCCATCCAAGACCTAACCAGGCCCGACCCTACTTAGCTTCCGAGATCAGACGAGATCGGGAGCATCCAGGCTGGTATGGCCGTAAGCTGAAGCTGCAGCTTGAAATACCTCTTATATGGAGTTGAAGATAAGTCATATAATATAAGTCATTGATTTGTTGGTGATAATAATTTAGAAGCGCATATTTGTTGGAGTTAAAGTGCCTTAACCATGCGAAAAACACTTTAGGACGTGAGCTGTCGCTGTTACCACGTTGAAATATGTGTGGGTAGATTAAGCGAGAGCGCTCTCTGCTGTTTGAAAAAGCTTACAGCACCTGGTATTCCCAGGCGGTCTCCCATCCAAGTACTAACCAGGCCCGACCCTGCTTAGCTTCCGAGATCAGACGAGATCGGGCGCATCCAGGCTGGTATGGCCGTAAGCAGAAGCTGCAGCTTGAAATACCTCTTATATGGAGTTGAAGATAAGTCATAGAATATAAGTGATTGATTTGTTGGTTTTATTTGTTGGAGTTAAAGTGCCTTAACCATGTGCAAAACACTTTAGGACGTGAGCTGTCGCTGTTACCACGTTGAAATATGTGTGGGTAGATTAAGCGAGAGCGCTCTCTGCTGGTTGAAAATACTTACAGCACCTGGTATTCCCAGGCGGTCTCCGATCCAAGTACTAACCAGGCCCGACCCTGCTTAGCTTCCGAGATCAGACGAGATTGGGCGCATCCAGGCTGGTATGGCCGTAAGCAGAAGCTGCTGCTTGAAATACCTCTTATATGGAGTTGAAGATAAGTCATATAATAAGTCATTGATTTGTTGGTGATAATAATTTAGAAGCGTTTATTTGTTGGAGTTAAAGTGCCTTAACCATGTGAAAAACACTTTTGGACGTGAGCTGTCGCTGTTACCACGTTGAAATATGTGTGGGTAGATTAAGCGAGAGTGCTCTCTGCTGGTTGAAAATGCTTACAGCGAGGCTTCCGGCTTAGCTGTACATGGGGTGAGACGTGATTAGCGGAGCTCCTGCAGGGTTAATTTTAATTCAACATTTATAGGCACTTTTTGCATCACTCCCACGGCTTTTGTTTTAACTAAATTATTTTCAACGCGGTTACTTCGACAACTTACCACGGAAATGCCTCCAAAGTCCTTCAAAGCGGGGAATAACCCTCCAGCTAACCCGCGGCCTGCTGCTCATGCCGTCTCCTCGCCCCGCGGTGATTCCCCTCCTCCGGAGAGCACCTGCGCTGCGCAGGTTCCAGCTGCGGAGTTCAGCCGGCTTAAAACCGAACTCCTCTCCGCTCTCCGCAATGATGTTGCAGCTATATTTCGGTCAGAGCTTCAGGCAGCACTTACCGATAATTTAACGTCCATTAAGTCCGAGCTGCTTTCTCTTAAAGCCGATCTTTCTGGCAGTATTTCCTCCATGAAGGCGGACGTCGCGGGTCTCGCGACCACGGTCGCTGGGATGGAGCTGTCCGTCTCAAGCTGCTCAGACGACATCGTTGCTCTCCAGAAAAAAGTGGATCACTTGTCGAAAGAATATGTGAGGCTGGAGGACAGATGGGAGGATTTGGAGTCAAGGTCTCGTCGGCAGAACGTACGGATTATTGGCGTCCCGGAGGAGGATCCTGACTCTTCATCTGCAGCCGGTGTTTCCAGGCTATTGGCGGAAGCCTTCTCCCTCGACGCTGAGCCGGTGGTGGACAGAGCCCACCGCACCCTCATGCCGAGACCGAAGCCCGGGGAGCGGCCCCGCGCAATAGTGGCCAGGCTGCATTATTACACCGACTGCGCTGACATCCTGAGAAAGGCGAGAGAGCGGCAGCAGATCAAAGTCCGGGGTATGAGCATCTCCGTGTTCCCGGATCACACAGCCAAGACAGCGCGGGCGCGCGCTGCCTTTAATGACGTGCGCCGTCAGCTGCGGGAGATTGAAGGAGTCCGGTATGGATTGCTGTATCCCGCCCGGCTGCGTGTAACCCATGATGGCCAGCAACGTGACTTCACGTCGCCAGATGAAGCCCTGGCATTCATCAGGAAAATAAAAAAAGTGACTACCAGCTAGTTTTCTGGGACGACTTATCCAGCTTGATGTCCGTGCGGGACTCTGGCCCGGGGTGAGTGACTGAGTCAATTCAGAAAATGGGACTTTATGTCGTAATTTTTTATTTTTTATTTATTTATTTATTTTTTTTTCTTTTCTCTTCTAACTATCAATGGGAACAACACTGTTTTAAATTGATGGCCTAATCATTTCTCTGGTATGATGCCTTGATAAGAAAATATGCACGCACCCCTGTCTTTGCTTAAATTGTGTGCATGTGTGTGCGTGTCTGTGTGGGTGTGTGAGTGCATATATGTATATATTATTGTTCTATAGGCCAAAGATCTCCCTAATTTACGTTTGTTGTTACCCTGACAAGACAGCGATCGTCAGAATGGCTTAGATTGATGGTTTCATATGCCTCATATTTTATTTTTTTTTTTTTTTAAGGGTTTAACTCTGCAGGAGCTAATTTTGTTTTTGTTTTTGTATTTAGCTTTATAGTCGAAAGCATCTCTTTTCGAAAATGGCTTCCTTTGAAGCCAGCACGGCTGTTTCCATCGTTTGGGGATGGGATCATCTAATGTGCGCTGGGTGGGTGGGCGGGGGTTATGGGATGTTGGCTTTTTGTCTCTGTAGGTATGTATATACTCCTGAGTTTTGTTTGTTTTGGTTTTCCCTTTTACCTCTTTTCCTTATATCTCCTCTGGTGGTGGGTGAGTCGGTCTTATTTTCTCTCAGAGAATGCCTTTGAACGATCGTAATCTGCGCAAGCTTGATACTGGATCAAACATTACATTCACTAGCTGGAATGTGAAAGGTGTGAATAATCCAATTAAGCGATCAAAGATTTTTTCACATTTGAAACGCTTGGACACTGACATAGCTTTCCTTCAGGAAACTCATTTGCGAAATAAAGATAATTGCAGACTCAAACGAGCTTGGGTGGGTGATATTTTTCATTCAAATTTTGATTCTAGGTCTAGAGGAGTAGCAATTTTGATCAACAAAAGAGTCAATTTCTCCGTCTCCAGGACAATATCCGATAAGAATGGTAGATATCTTATTGTTGCGGGCACTCTATACTGTAACCCTGTATTGTTGGTGAATATATATGCCCCTAATTTTGATGACCCCAATTTTACGGATAGGCTGTTTGGCAACCTCCCTTTCTTAAATACGCATATTACAATACTGGGCGGTGATCTGAATTGTGTTATTAATCCTTCTTTGGACCGTTCGAATCCTCGTACTTTGACTCAATCCTCTATGTCAAAATCTATTACCGATTTTACAGTCAAGAACGGGCTTGTTGATCCGTGGAGGGTCTCACATCCTGGAGATAAGGAATTCTCTTTTTTTTCACAAGTACATCAGTCATATTCACGTATTGACTATTTTTTTGTTGATGGCTCTCTTCTCCCCAAAGTTACTTCTGTCGTATACCACCCAATTGTTATTTCGGATCACGCCCCTCTAACTTTGAATATAACATGGTCTGAGCGCCCCCGTTTTTCTTCTCCCTGGAGGTTTAATCCATTGCTTTTATCGACGATGCATTTAATGTCTCTATATCTGCTTCAATAGATGATTTCAATGCATTAAACAAAACAGATTCTACCAGTTTTTCGCTAGTATGGGAATCACTCAAAGCATATTTGCGAGGACAGATTATTTCTTATTCAGCATACGCCAGTAAAATCCGCAGGGCTAAATTACAGGAGCTCACATCTAAAATTCAGGACACAGACAGACTAAACTCAGTTAACCCGAGTCCGAGTTTACTGAAACAACGGCTTGATTTGCAGTCAAAATTCGATCTTATAGCGACAGCTGATTCTGAACGGCTCCTATTACGCGCTCATGCCAACTATTATGAACACGGCGATAAACCAAGCAGGTTATTGGCTCACCAATTAAAAAGGCAAGCAACGTCGAGACTGATTCCCAGCATTAGAGATTCTAATGGCACACTTACCACCGATCGAATCGCCATCAACACAATTTTTAAATCATACTACTCCTCTCTCTATGAGTCAGAATCTCCACTTGACACAGCAGAAATGACCTCCTTTCTTGATAATATCACTGTCCCTACTATTAATTTGGATGTGGCTAATGGCCTCGATGCTCCTTTCAGCTTGCAAGAAATTGCCGCCGCCATTGAAGCTACGCAAAGCAACAAGGCCCCTGGTCCCGATGGGTTCGGAGCTGAGTTTTTCAAAAAATTCAAAGACAAATTAGCCCCCCTTTTACTTTCAATGTACAATGAGTCCCTTGATCATGGCTCATTGCCTCCCTCTTTAATGCAGGCGTCTATTGCCCTCCTTTTGAAGAAGGACAAAGACCCTGAATCATGCACTTCTTATAGGCCCTTGTCCTTACTGAATGTAGATGTCAAAATTTTAGCCAAAGCACTAGCAATTCGTCTTGATAAGATCCTTCCTAGCATCATATCTGAGGAGCAGAATGGTTTCATCAAGGGACGCCAGCTCTTCTATAATGTTCGTACACTTCTTAATGTGATTCTCTCTAAAGATTCTTCTCCACTCCCTGAAGTTGTTATCGCAATTGATGCTGAGAAAGCTTTTGATCATGTCGAATTTAACTATCTTTTTGCAACACTTCATAAATTCGGATTTGGACACAGGTTTATATCGTGGATTAGACTTCTTTACACTTCCCCTCAGGCCAGCATTCACACCAATGACAACTACTCCACTTATTTTACATTATCACGTGGCACGAGACAGGGCTGCCCTCTCTCCCCTTTGCTATTCGCTCTATCCGTCGAACCACTTTCAATTGCTTTAAGAACTCTTCCTCTATTTCGCGGAGTCTCTAGGTCCAATGTGGAACTTAAATTGTCACTTTATGCAGACAACCTCCTTTTATATGTATCTGACCCTTTAACCAGCATCGCACCAATATTATCTCTGTTGAAGAATTATGGATCCTTCTCTGGCTATAAGGTCAATCTTCACAAGTGTGAATGCTTCCCCATAAACTCCTCTGCTTTACAACTCAAACAATCTGATATCCCCTTTAAACTCAGCCCGTCGGGCTTTAGATACTTAGGGATTAATGTGACCCGCACTCTGCCCTCTCTTTTCACCGCTAATTTTTCCTCACTGGTAACTCGAGTGAAGGCGGACTTACAGAGGTGGAACTCCCTACCACTGTCGCTGATAGGAAGAATTAACACAGTGAAAATGACTGTATTGCCTAAATTTCTTTTTTTGTTCCAATGCACTCCTTTATTTCTACCAAAATCTTTTTTTAAATCACTTGACCAAATTGTTTCCAACTTTTTATGGGCCGGTAAGACACCCAGAGTGAGGTATTCGCTTCTCCAAAAATTTAAATTTAATGAGGGTCTAGCACTACCAAACTTTATGCTTTACTATTGGTCAGCGCATATTCACAAACTAATTTATTGGCTTCAGTCTCCTGAGTTATTATGGTGCAGATTGGAGGCTCAGTCACTCTCTTCATCCTCTGTAACGGCCCTATTCTCCTCCTCTTTACCATTGAATCCCTCTAAGTTTACAAATAGCCCTGTGGTGCTTTCCTCCCTTAAGATTTGTTCACAGTTTAGGCGCCACTTTAAATTTGCTTCTCCATCCATCTATACACCTGTTACTAAGAATCATCTGTTCCCTCCATCACTAATAGACACCACTTTTATGATTTGGTACAACCGGGGCATTAAGCACTTCAGGGATCTATATAAGGATGGTATCTTTTCCACATTTTCAGATCTGAGGTCAAAGTTCAATTTGCCTGCCTCCCATTTGTTTCGCTACTTCCAGCTTCGACACTGCGCCTCTGCTCTGTTTCCATGCTTCCCTTCCCTTCCTGCTAACCAACCGTGGGATGATCTTCTAACAATGAAACTCAGTCAAAAATCTCTGATATCTAAGATATATACACTGTGTATGACATTTGATGATCATTCTGTAGATAAAGCTCGGGAGGGTTGGGGACGAGAGTTGGGCCTTGACTTCACAGGGGAGCTGTGGGATAAAGCTATCCGTAGCATACGATCTAGCACGCCTTGCGCTAGATTTGAACTTATTCAATTTAAGGTGCTGCATAGAGCCCACCTATCAAAATCCCGATTATCGGAAATATATCCGAATGTTGCAGACCTATGCGACAGATGCCAGGGTTCTCCATGCAATTTAAGTCATATGTTTTTCTCCTGTCCTAGGTTACAGAAATTTTGGAGTGATTATTCTGTGATCATGTCTAAAGTTCTAGGTAAAAAAGTTGTTATGGCCCCTCTCTTAGCAATATTCGGACTCACTGTTGACTCCTCACATATCAGCCCCACACAGTCAGAAGTATTGGCTTTCACATCCCTTTTAGCAAGACGTCGTATCTTACTTCTATGGAAATCCCCCAAGTCCCTGTCTATTTCTATTTGGCTTAGTGATGTTATGTTTTTTCTTAAATTGGAGAAGGTGAGATACTCTTTAAAAGGCAACGCAGCTAAATTCGTTCGCAAATGGCAATCTTTCATAGACCACTTTACCGCGTTGAAGACTCTACCCACCGACTGACCCCCCCCCTCCCTTAATTTTCTTTTCATCTCCTTAATTTGTTTTTTTTATGTTTTATTTATTTCCAGTTAATGGGATAGCACTTATGGGCATCTACATTCACCACTGCATTTGTTTTTTGTATGCATTTTTGCTCATACATTACTTTCCTCCTTTGATCATTTCTTGCTCATCTGTTTATTTATTATTTAACGCTACAGAGACTCTGTTCCTTAGTTAGGTTTTGTGTGTTTAAAAAAAAAAAAAAAAAAAAAGGAGACAATGTATAATGCGTGTGTTTGACTACAGATTTCCATGTTTTCATTGTATGTTGTTTCCTATAAAAAGATCAATAAAAAAAAAAAAAAAAAAGAAAATGCTTACAGCACCTGGTATTCCCAGGCAGTCTCCCATCCAAGTACTAACCAGGCCCGACCCTGCTTAGCTTCTGAGATCAGACGAGATCGGGCGCATCCAGGCTGGTATGGCCATAAGCAGAAGCTGCAGCTTGAAATACTTCTTATATGGAGTTGAAGATAAGTCATAGAATATAAGTCATTGATTTGTTGGTTTTATTTGTTGGAGTTAAAGTGCCTTAACCATGTGCAAAACACTTTAGGACGTGAGCTGTCGCTCTTACCACGTTGAAATATGTGTGGGTAGATTAAGCGAGAGCGCTCTCTGCTGGTTGAAAAAGCTTACAGCACCTGGTATTCCCAGGCGGTGTCCCATCCAAGTACTAACCAGGCCTGACCCTGCTTAGCTTCCGAGATCAGACGAGATCGGGGGCATCCAGGATGGTATGGCCGTAAGCTGAAGCTGCAGCTTGAAATACCTCTTATATGGAGTTGAAGATAAGTCATAGAATATAAGTCATTGATTTGTTGGTTTTATTTGTTGGAGTTAAAGTGCCTTAACCATGTGCAAAACACTTTAGGACGTGAGCTGTTGCTGTTACCACGTTGAAATATGTGTGGGTAGATTAAGCGAGAGCGCTCTCTGCTGGTTGAAAAAGCTTACAGCACCTGATATTACCAGGCGGTCTCCCATCCAAGTACTAACCAGGCCCGACCCTGCTTAGCTTCCGAGATCAGATGAGATCGGGCGCATCCAGGCTGGTATGGCCGTAAGCTGAAGCTGCAGCTTGAAATACCTCTTATATGGAGTTGAAGATAAGTCATATAATATAAGTCATTGATTTGTTGGTGATAATAATTTAGAAGCGCTTATTTGTTGGAGTTAAAGTGCCTTAACCATGTGCAAAACACTTTAGGACGTGAGCTGTCGCTGTTACCACGTTGAAATATGTGTGGGTAGATTAAGCGAGAGCGCTCTCTGCTGGTTGAAAAAGCTTACAGCACCTGGTATTCCCAGGCGGTCTCCCATCCAAGTCCTAACCAGGCCCGACGCTGCTTAGCTTCCGAGATCAGACGAGATCGGGCGCATCCAGGCTGGTATGGCCGTAAGCTGAAGCTGCAGCTTGAAATACCTCTTATATGGAGTTGAAGATAAGTCATAGAATATAAGTCATTGATTTGTTGGTTTTATTTGTTGGAGTTAAAGTGCCTTAACCATGTGCAAAACACTTTAGGACGTGAGCTGTCGCTGTTACCACGTTGAAATATGTGTGGGTAGATTAAGCGAGAGCGCTCTCTGCAGGTTGAAAAAGCTTACAGCACCTGGTATTCCCAGGCGGTCTCCCATCCAAGTACTAACCAGGCCCGACCCTGCTTAGCTTACGAGATCAGACGAGATCGGGCGCATCCAGGCTGGTATGGCCGTAAGCAGAAGCTGCAGCTTGAAATACCTCTTATATGGAGTTGAAGATAAGTCATAGAATATAAGTCATTGATCTGTTGGTTTTATTTGTTGGAGTTAATGTGCCTTAACCATGTGCAAAACACTTTAGGACGTGAGCTGTCGCTGTTACCACGTTGAAATATGTGTGGGTAGATTAAGCGAGAGCGCTCTCTGCTGGTTGAAAAAGCTAACAGCACCTGGTATTCCCAGGCGGTCTCCCATCCAAGTACTAACCAGGCCCAACCCTGCTTAGCTTCCGAGATCAGACGAGATCGGGCGCATCTTTTTTTTTTTTTGTCTTTTATTATGAAAATACATTTTCGTTAAAAAATATATTTTATATACATTCCTGCATACCAGACAAAAAATAAAACAATTTTTCTGCTACTTTTACACAAACCCTCTCTTCACTTTTTTATACTCTCCTATTTCAACAACAAAAAAAACAAAAAAAAACAAAAAAACAACTTATAATATTACAAACTTCAAACATATATCTCTATACACGCATGTGCAAAAATACACAAAAAACCATGTAACAAACCAGCAAAAAAAACCAAAACAGTACAACACATACCCCATACCCCTTATCACATGGAAGAAAACCTTCAATCACTCACTTCCGCTCCCCCAATCCCTCCACCCCCTCCCCCCCAATCCCATACCAATCTCTCCCTCTCGTCCACAGACACCAGCGTGTTCCCCCTCAAAAAGAGAGGGGCGAAACCTTCAATCCCACAGATGTATTTATAATTAATCTGTTTTTTCACTAAGCCCTTGAAAAACACCCAAATCGGTGCCACCCTCCCTTCAAACCGAGCCACATTCCTTCTGGCTTTGATGGCCCACCGTGCATGGCTCAGTAAAAATTTGCACAGCCCACTATTTTCCACCCTGCTCTTCTCCCAAATCCCAAATAACACAAATTTGTCCCACCCATCCTCCATCTCCCATTCCATGTTCAACTTGTCCACCATACAGGTTTTCAGTCTCTTAAAAAACGGCCGTAATCTCACGCACTCCACATACATGTGTCTAATATCCTCATCCTTCTCCTTACAGACATCACACATCCTCCCGACCTCCCTGTCAAACTGGTGCATGACCACATTCGTAAAAATCTTCCTATGTCGTAGTTTAAAATCATTATCCTCGGCTTCAATGCTGTTTTCTTTAATCTTCCATTTCCCCCACACTTGTTTTATGTTCAGAGTCCCATCTGCCCTGCACCAGTTCTCCAGGGAAGCCGGGAGTTTCACCACCTGTTTCACAAACATTCTGTATAGCTGTTTCACTTTCACTCCCTCCAAAGTCACCCATTCCCCCCCCCTCTCTATATACAACATCGGTACCCTCCCGGTCCTATTCACTACCACCTCTGTGTCTATTTTCTCCCTCCACCTTCCCGGTATGCTCTGTTTCACTAATTCGTAGTCCTTCCTTACCTGCTCTAAACTTATTCTATCATTGTATTCATGCACACATTCGTAAATGGCTGTAGCCGACAAAAAACCTGGCACCACTTCATACATGACATGTTTTATTTGCATGAGTCCCGCTTCCACAAAGTATTTTGGCTTTAGTGGCTGTCCTTCATGTTTGATGTTCCCGTTGCCAAACAATGGCACCTCTCTAATGGTCTCCAGATCTGTGCAGTCCCACCTCGCGTTTTTCAGCAGCTCTGCCTGTGCAGCCAGGATCTCTCTATAGAACTGCGGGAGTCCTGCCGTCAGGTAAGCGTTTGTCTGCATTAGCATTGCAAACTCATTTCCCAGCTTCCTCTTTAAAAAAAACCCCATCACCTTCTTCCAGCAGTGCTCTCCCTCCCCATACAAGAAAGCCCTCCCCCGTTTTATTCTTAAAGCCTTCTTTTTGCTCTCTATGTCAACTAATTTCAAACCTCCCTGCTCATACCCCCCAATCAAGGTTGCTCTCGCTATTCTACTTTTCTTCCCACCCCATATAAAACCCCCCATCAGTTCATTCAATTTCTTCACCACCCATTCTGGCACTTCTAGCACCTCCATTACATAAACCATTTTTGAAAACAAAAGACTATTCACCACCACCACCCGCCCTTTAACCGTCAGTCGCCTCAGCTTCCAAAAATTCAGCACCCTCTGTATTTTATTCAGTACCTCTGACCATGTTTCATCCCTCACCCTCTCCCCCTCCATCCCCACATATATCCCGAGAACCTTCATCCTGTGCTCCTGTACCTTGAATGGTACTCCCCCACTTGCCACTACCCCATTTAAAAACATGATTTCTGACTTTAACATATTTATTCTTGCACCTGATGCCTTCCCATATATTTCCACCAATTCCACCACCCTTTTTATACTTGCCATATCCCTTACAGTCACCGTTGTGTCATCCGCGTATTGCTGTATTTTACTAAGACCACCCCCACCTTGTACCTCAATCCCTCTTATTTCTCCATCCCTTTTAATCATACATGCCAAGGGCTCTGCCACCACCGTGTATAAGAGTGCTGACATCGGACACCCCTGCCTAACTGACCTCCCTAATTTGAAGACTTCCGTTAAAACACCATTCACTTTCACCCTCCCCACCGCATGTCTGTACATCAATTTTAACCATCCTCTAAACCTCTCACCATATCCCACCCGCTCTAGAACTCCCCACATAAAATCGTGCTCCACCCTATCAAACGCTTTATTAAAATCTAAAGCCAACATAATCCCCTCCTCTCCCGATGCCCTCAAATATTCCACCATCCCTTTAATATTCAGAATTGTGTCTGCAATATCCCTATCCGGCACACTGTAGGCTTGTGTTATTGGAACGATTGATTTTAAAGTATATTTTAGTCTGTTTGCAAAAACTTTCATTAACACCTTGTAGTCTGTATTCAGTAGTGTGATTGGCCTGTAGTTCCCCAGATCATCAGCCTGCCCCTTCTTGAAGATCAGAGTAATTATCCCCATTGTGAATGATTCTGGTACTGTCTGGCGTCTTTCCATTTCTCTAAAAACTGCATGTAAAATCGGCCCCATCAGTTCTTTAAACGCTTTGTAGAAATTGGCTGTTAGGCCATCACTACCAGGACTCCTATTCATACTCAAAGCAGCAATTGCCTGTTCTATTTCCTCTGCTGTGATGTCACTGTCACATTCATCCCTCTCCTCTTCTGTTACACTCACAGTCACACTCTCCAGCACATCTTTCATCACTCTCTCATCCACTCCCTCGCTAGTAAACATCCTCCCGTAAAAATCATGCACACCTCCCAAAATCCCCACTAGGTCTGTCTTCAACCCACCCCCCTCAGTCCTTACTCCCCTGATAAAACATTTCTGTTGTTTCTGTTTCTCCATCCTCAAAAAAAAAACAGTGTTCCTTTCCCCCTCTACGGCATATCTCGCCCTGCTCCGCACAATCGCACCTTCACATTTCATTCTCTCTATCTCCTTTAGTTCAGCATGACAGCTCACCACAGCTTCTTCACTTATAACCTCGGCAGCATTTAAACGTGTGATTTCTCTTCTAAGGAACTTTTCTCTCTCTTTCTTTTTGAAATTCCTCCTTGCTGCGTGTTTCATACTTATCTTCCTGATTCTTTTCTTTAAATTTTCCCATCCCTCTAACACCTCCCCACCATTCAACCATTGTGAGCTGTCATGCTGAATAATCTCTTTCATTCTTTTTTTAAAGTCACCATCCTCCAGTAGTTTGGCATTGAAATGCCACAAACCCCCTCCCTTACCCCCCTCCCTCCTACCCAGTTCAAGATGTACCGTTGTGTGGTCACTGAGACACGTAACCTTATATTCCATATTCATGACCAAATCATAATACTTTTCTTTTATCAAAATTAAATCAATACGGCTCTGTTTCAAACATTCATTCGACATTTGTGTTCTGGAGAACACTTTCCCCTCAGGATTCTTCTGCCTCCACACGTCCCACATATGATACTTCCTCATTATTTCACTCAGTATTCCTCTTGAGGCATCATTTCGAAATTTCCCACTGTCCCTGATGTCTAATCTACTCATCTTGACATTAAAATCCCCCAACACAAAATCACTGGTCCCCATAAAGCCTTCGTACTTCTGGAAAAAGAGTCCTCTCTCCCTCGAGTCATTTGGTGCATAAACATTTGCTAACGAAAAAGAAACTCCTCTAAATTCAAACAAAATCTTTATAAACCTCCCCCCATTGTCATTTTGCACAAGACTTGATTTTAGCCCCTCCTTCAACAAAATTGCCACCCCCCCCACATTGTCATCTGTCCTGCTCGCATACACCGAGCCCTTCCACATTGCCTTACAGGTGTCGATCATCCGTCCATCCCAGTGCGTCTCCTGTATGCAAATAATATCCGCTGCACATATATTCAACATTTTTTCCAGTTTGTCTGGGTTCTTCAGTCCGTTCGCATTCTGCGAAATTATGTGCAGGCCGCTCAACATTGAGGATAAATGAAAAAGGAAAAGTCCAAACACTGCTGTCATCCTAATCATTTATCCATGTCATCCCTCTCCCTTCCCTCCCCCCTCTTTCATCAATTTCTTTGTTTTAGTACCCTCACACAAGTCTGTGAGTTCAGCGCTCACCTCCCGCGAAGTCTTCCTTCTTTCTTTTATCCTTCCTCTCGTCTCGACGCTGCTCTGGCTGCGAGAGCGCCAGCTGCCAGCTCGCTCGATTCCTCGCCGTCCTCTCCTCCCTCTCTCTACCGCTTCCTCACTCCGTCCTCCCGCCGTCGTCGGTCGCTTGTCCTCATCCTCTCCCGACCCGTCCTCCTCGATCTCCTTCTCCGTCTCCATCTCGCTCTCATCCAACTCGTGCACGCCTTCCTCGATCTCATGCGCGCATCCCTCCAGCTGCTCCAGCCTGCGTTCTCCGCCCGCGCCATTCTCCGTCTTCTCTTTCTCCTCCTCCGCTCCCGTCTGCAAGCAGACGCAGGTGTCCTCCGCTCTCTTGCAGCCCCTGCACGTTTCCACCGTGCACTCGCGTGCGTAATGTCCATGTTTCTTACATTTGTGGCAGGTGAAATCAGGACACTCTCTTACAATGTGCCCCGGTTGGAGACAGAGCCTGCACACCCTTTCCTGCCGATCGTGCAGTACTCTAAAGTACTCTGCCCCTTCAATGGTCTCAAACTTGGTTGAGTATGGCAGAGACGTGACCGTGTCCGTGAATCTCACTTTTAAATATCTCGTACCATCAAAAACCTGCGTCCCCGCCCATTTCCGCCGTCTGATGTGGGATGCAGGCATTACTCCCCAATGTCTCAGCTTTTCAGTGATCTGTCCATCCGTTATATACACGGGCAGCATTAGGAAGGAAACAATCCTCGTGTCCTTTTCCACCTCAGACGCAATCACGTTTGACTGCCTTAATTTAAATCCATCCAGCAGTCTTGATTTCCCTTTGGGATTCCCCATCGAGATTTCCCACTTTTTTCCGCCTTTCTGCCTGCACCCCACCACACGTCCACATGTCCCATCAATAGCTTTGAGCAGCTCAATCGTTGTGATTTCATCCGGCCCCTCGATCTCCACCGTGACCACCAGCGCTCTGTCCTCCGCCTCCGCTCCGCTCCTCTCTCCCTGCTTGTCTCTTTCATCCACCGCCATTTGCCGCGGACCTGCTCTCTCTCCGTCCACTTTGTCCGTCCGTCGTCTGCCTTCCATCGATCCATTCGTACCGTCCTTCTCCATTCTCCTATTCCCCACCTCCGCCGGCATCGCCGTCACCGATGCTGCCGACGGCCTCCTTCCGTCTCCCTGCATCGTCCTCTCGCTGCCAGCATTTGGCATGATCCTCTCCACCTCATCTCCTCTTTTATCCGCCATCTCCACCTTAAAGGTCTGGAGACTGACCCCCGTGCAGCGAAAAGCTGCCGGGGGGAGCCTTCTCTTTTCCACTGCTTCCTCTCTGCCTGTGTTCCACTCTCCACACTCCACAATCCACACCGACCGCGCCCTGCACACAATCACTGCCAGCTGCACCAGTGCCTCGTTAGCAAGGGGGCAGGTCCAGGCTGGTATGGCCGTAAGCTGAAGCTGCAGCTTGAAATACCTCTTATATGGAGTTGAAGATAAGTCATATAATATAAGTCATTGATTTGTTGGTGATAATAATTTAGAAGCGCTTATTTGTTGGAGTTAAAGTGCCTTAACCATGTGCAAAACACTTTAGGACGTGAGCTGTCGCTGTTACCACGTTGAAATTTGTGTGGGTAGATTAAGCGAGAGCGCTCTCTGCTGGTTGAAAAAGCTTACAGC
>NW_026906206.1:147500-157500 GCF_033807715.1 Cololabis saira
TGTTGGTGATAATAATTTAGAAGCGCTTATTTGTTGGAGTTAAAGTGCCTTAACCATGTGCAAAACACTTTAGGGCGTGAGCTGTCGCTGTTACCACGTTGAAATATGTGTGGGTAGATTAAGCTAGAGGGTTCTCTGCTGGTTGAAAAAGCTTACAGCACCTGGTATTCCCAGGCGGTCTCCCATCCAAGTACTAACCAGGGCCGACCCTGCTTAGCTTCCGAGATCAGACGAGATCGGGCGCATCCAGGCTGGTATGGCCGTAAGCAGAAGCTGCAGCTTGAAATACCTCTTATATGGAGTTGAAGATAAGTCATAGAATATAGGTCATAGATTTGTTGGTTTTATTTGTTGGAGTTAAAGTGCCTTAACCATGTGCAAAACACTTAAGGACGTGAGCTGTCGCTTTTACCACGTTGAAATATGTGTGGGTAGATTAAGCGAGAGCGCTCTCTGCTGGTTGAAAAAACTTACAGCACCTGGTATTCCCAGGCGGTCTCCCATTCAAGTACTAACCAGGCCCGACCCTGCTTAGCTTCCGAGATCAGACGAGATTGGGCGCATCCAGGCTGGTATGGCCGTAAGCAGAAGCTCCTGCTTGAAATACCTCTTATATGGAGTTGAAGATAAGTCATAGAATATAAGTCATTGATTTGTTGGTTTTATTTGTTGGAGTTAAAGCGCCTTAACCATGTGCAAAACACTTTAGGACGTGAGCTGTCGCTGTTACCACGTTGAAATATGTGTGGGTAGATTAAGCGAGAGCGTTCTCTGCTGGTTGAAAAAACTTACAGCACCTGGTATTCCCAGGCGGTCTCCCATCCAAGTACTAACCAGGCCCGACCCTGCTTAGCTTCCGAGATCAGACAAGATTGGGCGCATCCAGGCTGGTATGGCCGTAAGCAGAAGCTGCAGCTTGAAATACCTCTTATATGGAGTTGAAGATAAGTCATAGAATATAAGTCATTGATTTGTTGGTTTTATTTGTTGGAGTTAAAGTGCCTTAACCATGTGCAAAACACTTAAGGACGTGAGCTGTCGCTTTTACCACGTTGAAATATGTGTGGGTAGATTAAGCGAGAGCGCTCTCTGCTGGTTGAAAAAACTTACAGCACCTGGTATTCCCAGGCGGTCTCCCATTCAAGTACTAACCAGGCCCGACCCTGCTTAGCTTCCGAGATCAGACGAGATTGGGCGCATCCAGGCTGGTATGGCCGTAAGCAGAAGCTCCTGCTTGAAATACCTCTTATATGGAGTTGAAGATAAGTCATAGAATATAAGTCATTGATTTGTTGGTTTTATTTGTTGGAGTTAAAGCGCCTTAACCATGTGCAAAACACTTTAGGACGTGAGCTGTCGCTGTTACCACGTTGAAATATGTGTGGGTAGATTAAGCGAGAGCGTTCTCTGCTGGTTGAAAAAGCTAACAGCACCTGGTACTCCCAGGCAGTCTCCCATCCAAGTACTAACCAAGCCCGACCCTGCTTAGCTTCCGAGATCAGACGAGATCAGGCGCATCCAGGCTGGTATGGCCGTAAGCAGAAGCTGCAGCTTGAAATACTTCTTATATGGAGTTGAAGATAAGTCATAGAATATATGTCTTGATTTGTTGGTGATAATAATTTAGAAGCGCTTATTTGTTGGAGTTAAGGTGCCTTAACTATGTGCAAAACACTTTAGGACGTGAGCTGTCGCTGTTACCACGTTGAAATATGTGTGGGTAGATTAAGCGAGAGCGTTCTCTGCTGGTTGAAAAAGCTTACAGCACCTGGTATTCCCAGGCGGTCTCCCATCCAAGTACTAACCAGGCCCGACCCTGCTTAGCTTCCGAGATCAGACGAGATCGGGCGCATCCAGGCTGGTATGGCCGTAAGCAGAAGCTGCAGCTTGAAATACCTCTTATATGGAGTTGAAGATAAGTCATAGAATATAAGTCATTGATTTGTTGGTTTTATTTGTTGGAGTTAAAGTGCCTTAACCATGTGCAAAACACTTTAGGACGTGAGCTGTCGCTGTTACCACGTTGAAATATGTTTGGGTAGATTAAGCGAGAGCACTCTCTGCTGGTTGAAAAAGCTTACAGCACCTGGTATTCCCAGGCGGTCTCCCATCCAAGTACTAACCAGGCCCGACCCTGCTTAGCTTCCTAGATCAGATGAGATCGGGCGCATCCAGGCTGGTATGGCCGTAAGCTGAAGCTGCAGCTTGAAATACTTCTTATATGGAGTTGAAGATAAGTCATAGAATATATGTCATTGATTTGTTGGTGATAATAATTTAGAAGCGCTTATTTGTTGGAGTTAAGGTGCCTTAACTATGTGCAAAACACTTTAGGACGTGAGCTGTCGCTGTTACCACGTTGAAATATGTGTGGGTAGATTAAGCGAGAGCGTTCTCTGCTGGTTGAAAAAGCTTACAGCACCTGGTATTCCCAGGCGGTCTCCCATCCAAGTACTAACCAGGCCCGACCCTGCTTAGCTTCCGAGATCAGACGAGATCGGGCGCATCCAGGCTGGTATGGCCGTAAGCAGAAGCTGCAACTTGAAATACCTCTTATATGGAGTTGAAGATAAGTCATAGAATATAAGTCATTGATTTGTTGGTTTTATTTGTTGGAGTTAAAGTGCCTTAACCATGTGCAAAACACTTTAGGACGTGAGCTGTCGCTGTTACCACGTTGAAATATGTGTGGGTAGATTAAGCGAGAGCACTCTCTGCTGGTTGAAAAAGCTTACAGCACCTGGTATTCCCAGGCGGTCTCCCATCCAAGTACTAACCAGGCCCGACCCTGCTTAGCTTCCTAGATCAGATGAGATCGGGCGCATCCAGGCTGGTATGGCCGTAAGTTGAAGCTGCAGCTTGAAATACTTCTTATATGGAGTTGAAGATAAGTCATATAATACAAGTCATTGATTTGTTGGTGATAATAATTTAGAAGCGCTTATTTGTTGGAGTTAAAGTGCCTTAACCATGTGCAAAACACTTTAGGACGTGAGCTGTCGCTGTTACCACGTTGAAATATGTGTGGGTAGATTAAGCTAGAGGGTTCTCTGCTGGTTGAAAAAGCTTACAGCACCTGGTATTCCCAGGCGGTCTCCCATCCAAGTACTAACCAGGCCCGACCCTGCTTAGCTTCCGAGATCAGACGAGATCGGGCGCATCCAGGCTGGTATGGCCGTAAGCTGAAGCTGCAGCTTGAAATACTTCTTATATGGAGTTGAAGATAAGTCATATAATACAAGTCATTGATTTGTTGGTGATAATAATTTAGAAGCGCTTATTTGTTGGAGTTAAAGTGCCTTAACCATGTGCAAAACACTTTAGGACGTGAGCTGTCGCTGTTACCACGTTGAAATATGTGTGGGTAGATTAAGCTAGAGGGTTCTCTGCTGGTTGAAAAAGCTTACAGCACCTGGTATTCCCAGGCGGTCTCCCATCCAAGTACTAACCAGGGCCGACCCTGCTTAGCTTCCGAGATCAGACGAGATCGGGCGCATCCAGGCTGGTATGGCCGTAAGCAGAAGCTGCAGCTTGAAATACCTCTTATATGGAGTTGAAGATAAGTCATAGAATATAGGTCATAGATTTGTTGGTTTTATTTGTTGGAGTTAAAGTGCCTTAACCATGTGCAAAACACTTAAGGACGTGAGCTGTCGCTTTTACCACGTTGAAATATGTGTGGGTAGATTAAGCGAGAGCGCTCTCTGCTGGTTGAAAAAACTTACAGCACCTGGTATTCCCAGGCGGTCTCCCATTCAAGTACTAACCAGGCCCGACCCTGCTTAGCTTCCGAGATCAGACGAGATTGGGCGCATCCAGGCTGGTATGGCCGTAAGCAGAAGCTCCTGCTTGAAATACCTCTTATATGGAGTTGAAGATAAGTCATAGAATATAAGTCATTGATTTGTTGGTTTTATTTGTTGGAGTTAAAGCGCCTTAACCATGTGCAAAACACTTTAGGACGTGAGCTGTCGCTGTTACCACGTTGAAATATGTGTGGGTAGATTAAGCTAGAGGGTTCTCTGCTGGTTGAAAAAGCTTACAGCACCTGGTATTCCCAGGCGGTCTCCCATCCAAGTACTAACCAGGGCCGACCCTGCTTAGCTTCCGAGATCAGACGAGATCGGGCACATCCAGGCTGGTATGGCCGTAAGCAGAAGCTGCAGCTTGAAATACCTCTTATATGGAGTTGAAGATAAGTCATAGAATATAGGTCATAGATTTGTTGGTTTTATTTGTTGGAGTTAAAGTGCCTTAACCATGTGCAAAACACTTAAGGACGTGAGCTGTCGCTTTTACCACGTTGAAATATGTGTGGGTAGATTAAGCGAGAGCGCTCTCTGCTGGTTGAAAAAACTTACAGCACCTGGTATTCCCAGGCGGTCTCCCATTCAAGTACTAACCAGGCCCGACCCTGCTTAGCTTCCGAGATCAGACGAGATTGGGCGCATCCAGGCTGGTATGGCCGTAAGCAGAAGCTCCTGCTTGAAATACCTCTTATATGGAGTTGAAGATAAGTCATAGAATATAAGTCATTGATTTGTTGGTTTTATTTGTTGGAGTTAAAGCGCCTTAACCATGTGCAAAACACTTTAGGACGTGAGCTGTCGCTGTTACCACGTTGAAATATGTGTGGGTAGATTAAGCGAGAGCGTTCTCTGCTGGTTGAAAAAACTTACAGCACCTGGTATTCCCAGGCGGTCTCCCATCCAAGTACTAACCAGGCCCGACCCTGCTTAGCTTCCGAGATCTGACAAGATTGGGCGCATCCAGGCTGGTATGGCCGTAAGCAGAAGCTGCAGCTTGAAATACCTCTTATATGGAGTTGAAGATAAGTCATAGAACATAAGTCATTGATTTGTTGGTTTTATTTGTTGGAGTTAAAGTGCCTTAACCATGTGCAAAACACTTTAGGACGTGAGCTGTCGCTGTTACCACGTTGAAATATGTGTGGGTAGATTAAGCGAGAGCGTTCTCTGCTGGTTGAAAAAGCTTACAGCACCTGGTACTCCCAGGCAGTCTCCCATCCAAGTACTAACCAAGCCCGACCCTGCTTAGCTTCCGAGATCAGACGAGATCAGGCGCATCCAGGCTGGTATGGCCGTAAGCAGAAGCTGCATTTTGAAATACTTCTTATATGGAGTTGAAGATAAGTCATAGAATATATGTCATTGATTTGTTGGTGATAATAATTTAGAAGCGCTTATTTGTTGGAGTTAAGGTGCCTTAACTATGTGCAAAACACTTTAGGACGTGAGCTGTCGCTGTTACCACGTTGAAATATGTGTGGGTAGATTAAGCGAGAGCGTTCTCTGCTGGTTGAAAAAGCTTACAGCACCTGGTATTCCCAGGCGGTCTCCCATCCAAGTACTAACCAGGCCCGACCCTGCTTAGCTTCCGAGATCAGACGAGATCGGGCGCATCCAGGCTGGTATGGCCGTAAGCAGAAGCTGCAGCTTGAAATACCTCTTATATGGAGTTGAAGATAAGTCATAGAATATAAGTCATTGATTTGTTGGTTTTATTTGTTGGAGTTAAAGTGCCTTAACCATGTGCAAAACACTTTAGGACGTGAGCTGTCGCTGTTACCACGTTGAAATATGTGTGGGTAGATTAAGCGAGAGCACTCTCTGTTGGTTGAAAAAGCTTACAGCACCTGGTATTCCCAGGCGGTCTCCCATCCAAGTACTAACCAGGCCCGACCCTGCTTAGCTTCCTAGATCAGATGAGATCGGGCGCATCCAGGCTGGTATGGCCGTAAGCTGAAGCTGCAGCTTGAAATACTTCTTATATGGAGTTGAAGATAAGTCATATAATACAAGTCATTGATTTGTTGGTGATAATAATTTAGAAGCGCTTATTTGTTGGAGTTAAAGTGCCTTAACCATGTGCAAAACACTTTAGGACGTGAGCTGTCGCTGTTACCACGTTGAAATATGTGTGGGTAGATTAAGCTAGAGGGTTCTCTGCTGGTTGAAAAAGCTTACAGCACCTGGTATTCCCAGGCGGTCTCCCATCCAAGTACTAACCAGGCCCGACCCTGCTTAGCTTCCGAGATCAGACGAGATCGGGCGCATCCAGGCTGGTATGGCCGTAAGCTGAAGCTGCAGCTTGAAATACTTCTTATATGGAGTTGAAGATAAGTCATATAATACAAGTCATTGATTTGTTGGTGATAATAATTTAGAAGCGCTTATTTGTTGGAGTTAAAGTGCCTTAACCATGTGCAAAACACTTTAGGACGTGAGCTGTCGCTGTTACCACGTTGAAATATGTGTGGGTAGATTAAGCTAGAGGGTTCTCTGCTGGTTGAAAAAGCTTACAGCACCTGGTATTCCCAGGCGGTCTCCCATCCAAGTACTAACCAGGGCCGACCCTGCTTAGCTTCCGAGATCAGACGAGATCGGGCGCATCCAGGCTGGTATGGCCGTAAGCAGAAGCTGCAGCTTGAAATACCTCTTATATGGAGTTGAAGATAAGTCATAGAATATAGGTCATAGATTTGTTGGTTTTATTTGTTGGAGTTAAAGTGCCTTAACCATGTGCAAAACACTTAAGGACGTGAGCTGTCGCTTTTACCACGTTGAAATATGTGTGGGTAGATTAAGCGAGAGCGCTCTCTGCTGGTTGAAAAAACTTACAGCACCTGGTATTCCCAGGCGGTCTCCCATTCAAGTACTAACCAGGCCCGACCCTGCTTAGCTTCCGAGATCAGACGAGATTGGGCGCATCCAGGCTGGTATGGCCATAAGCAGAAGCTCCTGCTTGAAATACCTCTTATATGGAGTTGAAGATAAGTCATAGAATATAAGTCATTGATTTGTTGGTTTTATTTGTTGGAGTTAAAGCGCCTTAACCATGTGCAAAACACTTTAGGACGTGAGCTGTCGCTGTTACCACGTTGAAATATGTGTGGGTAGATTAAGCGAGAGCGTTCTCTGCTGGTTGAAAAAACTTACAGCACCTGGTATTCCCAGGCGGTCTCCCATCCAAGTACTAACCAGGCCCGACCCTGCTTAGCTTCCGAGATCAGACAAGATTGGGCGCATCCAGGCTGGTATGGCCGTAAGCAGAAGCTGCAGCTTGAAATACCTCTTATATGGAGTTGAAGATAAGTCATAGAATATAAGTCATTGATTTGTTGGTTTTATTTGTTGGAGTTAAAGTGCCTTAACCATGTGCAAAACACTTTAGGACGTGAGCTGTCGCTGTTACCACGTTGAAATATGTGTGGGTAGATTAAGCGAGAGCGTTCTCTGCTGGTTGAAAAAGCTTACAGCACCTGGTACTCCCAGGCAGTCTCCCATCCAAGTACTAACCAAGCCTGACCCTGCTTAGCTTCCGAGATCAGACGAGATCAGGCGCATCCAGGCTGGTATGGCCGTAAGCAGAAGCTGCAGCTTGAAATACTTCTTATATGGAGTTGAAGATAAGTCATAGAATATATGTCATTGATTTGTTGGTGATAATAATTTAGAAGCGCTTATTTGTTGGAGTTAAGGTGCCTTAACTATGTGCAAAACACTTTAGGACGTGAGCTGTCGCTGTTACCACGTTGAAATATGTGTGGGTAGATTAAGCGAGAGCGTTCTCTGCTGGTTGAAAAAGCTTACAGCACCTGGTATTCCCAGGCGGTCTCCCATCCAAGTACTAACCAGGCCCGACCCTGCTTAGCTTCCGAGATCAGACGAGATCGGGCGCATCCAGGCTGGTATGGCCGTAAGCAGAAGCTGCAGCTTGAAATACCTCTTATATGGAGTTGAAGATAAGTCATAGAATATAAGTCATTGATTTGTTGGTTTTATTTGTTGGAGTTAAAGTGCCTTAACCATGTGCAAAACACTTTAGGACGTGAGCTGTCGCTGTTACCACGTTGAAATATGTGTGGGTAGATTAAGCGAGAGCACTCTCTGCTGGTTGAAAAAGCTTACAGCACCTGGTATTCCCAGGCGGTCTCCCATCCAAGTACTAACCAGGCCCGACCCTGCTTAGCTTCCTAGATCAGATGAGATCGGGCGCATCCAGGCTGGTATGGCTGTAAGCTGAAGCTGCAGCTTGAAATACTTCTTATATGGAGTTGAAGATAAGTCATATAATACAAGTCATTGATTTGTTGGTGATAATAATTTAGAAGCGCTTATTTGTTGGAGTTAAAGTGCCTTAACCATGTGCAAAACACTTTAGGACGTGAGCTGTCGCTGTTACCACGTTGAAATATGTGTGGGTAGATTAAGCTAGAGGGTTCTCTGCTGGTTGAAAAAGCTTACAGCACCTGGTATTCCCAGGCGGTCTCCCATCCAAGTACTAACCAGGCCCGACCCTGCTTAGCTTCCGAGATCAGACGAGATCGGGCGCATCCAGGCTGGTATGGCCGTAAGCAGAAGCTGCAGCTTGAAATACCTCTTATATGGAGTTGAAGATAAGTCATAGAATATAAGTCATTGATTTTTTGGTTTTATTTGTTGGAGTTAAAGTGCCTTAACCATGTGCAAAACACTTTAGGACGTGAGCTGTCGCTGTTACCACGTTGAAATATGTGTGGGTAGATTAAGCGAGAGCGCTTTCTGCTGGTTGAAAATGCTTACAGCACCTGGTATTCCCAGGCGGTCTCCCATCCAAGTACTAACCATTCCCGACCCTGCTTAGCTTCCGAGATCAGACGAGATCGGGCGCATCCAGGCTGGTATGGCCGTAAGCAGAAGCTGCTGCTTGAAATACCTCTTATATGGAGTTGAAGATAAGTCATATAATATAAGTCATTGATTTGTTGGTGATATTAATTTAGAAGCGCTTATTTGTTGGAGTTAAAGTGCCTTAACCATGTGAAAAACACTTTTGGACGTGAGCTGTCGCTGTTACCACGTTGAAATATGTGTGGGTAGATTAAGCGAGAGCGCTCTCTGCTGGTTGAAAATGCTTACAACACCTGGTATTCCCAGGCGGTCTCCCATCCAAGTATTAACCAGGCCCGACCCTGCTTAGCTTCCGAGATCAGACGAGATCGGGCGCATCCAGGCTGGTATGGCCGTAAGCAGAAGCTGCAGCTTGAAATACCTCTGATATGGAGTTAAAAGAGGCTTGGACATTAAAATAACTGAACAGTGGACACAGTAGTAAATCACAGGAACGGTGATCAGGATGAGTGGACTGGACACGTGTACAAACATACATGCTATCTGGACTGTGAAGGATGAAATTAGACAAATTGCTATGTGGTAAACTATGTATCTTACTGAATTCTGTTGTTGATGTGATCATGAATCTTACATAGAACGGGGCGGGACTTTGATAAGCGTCAGCTTCTCCCGTACCCTTTTCGTCATGTGCTGAGTATGCAATGTATAATGTTCTGGAGATGAAATGTGTCTATATAAACATGCCGAAATAAACGAAAAAATAAAAAAATAAAATAAGATAAGTTATATAATACAAGTCATTGATTTGTTGGTGATAATTTAGAAGCGCTTATTTGTTGGAGTTAAAGTGCCTTAACCATGTGAAAAACACTTTAGGACGTGAGCTGTCGCTGTTACCACGTTGAAATATGTGTGCGTAGATTAAGCGAGAGCGCTCTCTGCTGGTTGAAAATGCTTACAGCACCTGGTATTCCCAGGCGGTCTCCCATCCAAGTACTAACCAGGCCCGACCCTGCTTAGCTTCCGAGATCAGACGAGATCGGGCGCATCCAGGCTGGTATTGCCGTAAGCAGAAGCTCCTGCTTGAAATACCTCTTATATGGAGTTGAAGATAAGTCATAGAATAAAAGTCATTGATTTGTTGGTTTTATTTGTTGGAGTTAAAGTGCCTTAACTATGTGCAAAACACTTTAGGACGTGAGCTGTCGCTGTTACCACGTTGAAATATGTGTGGGTAGATTAAGCGAGAGCGTTCTCTGCTGGTTGAAAAAGCTTACAGCACCTGGTATTCCCAGGCGGTCTCCCATCCAAGTACTAACCAGGCCCGACCCTGCTTAGCTTCCGAGATCAGACGAGATCGGGCG
>NW_026906206.1:162500-172500 GCF_033807715.1 Cololabis saira
CCATGTGCAAAACACTTTAGGACGTGAGCTGTCGCTGTTACCACGTTGAAATATGTGTGGGTAGATTAAGCGAGAGCGCTCTCTGCAGGTTGAAAAAGCTTACAGCACCTGGTATTCCCAGGCGGTCTCCCATCCAAGTACTAACCAGGCCCGACCCTGCTTAGCTTCCGAGATCAGACGAGACCGGGCGCATCCAGGCTGGTATGGCCGTAAGCAGAAGCTGCAGCTTGAAATACCTCTTATATGGAGTTGAAGATAAGTCATAGAATATAAGTCATTGATCTGTTGGTTTTATTTGTTGGAGTTAAAGTGCCTTAACCATGTGCAAAACACTTTAGGACGTGAGCTGTCGCTGTTACCACGTTGAAATATGTGTGGGTAGATTAAGCAAGAGCGCTTTCTGCTGGTTGAAAATGCTTACAGCACCTGGTATTCCCAGGCGGTCTCCCATCCAAGTACTAACCATTCCCGACCCTGCTTAGCTTCCGAGATCAGACGAGATCGGGCGCATCCAGGCTGGTATGGCCGTAAGCAGAAGCTGCTGCTTGAAATACCTCTTATATGGAGTTGAAGATAAGTCATATAATATAAGTCATTGATTTGTTGGTGATATTAATTTAGAAGCGCTTATTTGTTGGAGTTAAAGTGCCTTAACCATGTGAAAAACACTTTTGGACGTGAGCTGTCGCTGTTACCACGTTGAAATATGTGTGGGTAGATTAAGCGAGAGCGCTCTCTGCTGGTTGAAAATGCTTACAACACCTGGTATTCCCAGGCGGTCTCCCATCCAAGTATTAACCAGGCCCGACCCTGCTTAGCTTCCGAGATCAGACGAGATCGGGCGCATCCAGGCTGGTATGGCCGTAAGCAGAAGCTGCAGCTTGAAATACCTCTGATATGGAGTTAAAAGAGGCTTGGACATTAAAATAACTGAACAGTGGACACAGTAGTAAATCACAGGAACGGTGATCAGGATGAGTGGACTGGACACGTGTACAAACATACATGCTATCTGGACTGTGAAGGATGAAATTAGACAAATTGCTATGTGGTAAACTATGTATCTTACTGAATTCTGTTGTTGATGTGATCATGAATCTTACATAGAACGGGGCGGGACTTTGATAAGCGTCAGCTTCTCCCGTACCCTTTTCGTCATGTGCTGAGTATGCAATGTATAATGTTCTGGAGATGAAATGTGTCTATATAAACATGCCGAAATAAACGAAAAAATAAAAAAATAAAATAAGATAAGTTATATAATACAAGTCATTGATTTGTTGGTGATAATTTAGAAGCGCTTATTTGTTGGAGTTAAAGTGCCTTAACCATGTGAAAAACACTTTAGGACGTGAGCTGTCGCTGTTACCACGTTGAAATATGTGTGCGTAGATTAAGCGAGAGCGCTCTCTGCTGGTTGAAAATGCTTACAGCACCTGGTATTCCCAGGCGGTCTCCCATCCAAGTACTAACCAGGCCCGACCCTGCTTAGCTTCCGAGATCAGACGAGATCGGGCGCATCCAGGCTGGTATTGCCGTAAGCAGAAGCTCCTGCTTGAAATACCTCTTATATGGAGTTGAAGATAAGTCATAGAATAAAAGTCATTGATTTGTTGGTTTTATTTGTTGGAGTTAAAGTGCCTTAACTATGTGCAAAACACTTTAGGACGTGAGCTGTCGCTGTTACCACGTTGAAATATGTGTGGGTAGATTAAGCGAGAGCGTTCTCTGCTGGTTGAAAAAGCTTACAGCACCTGGTATTCCCAGGCGGTCTCCCATCCAAGTACTAACCAGGCCCGACCCTGCTTAGCTTCCGAGATCAGACGAGATCGGGCGCATCCAGGCTGGTATGGCCGTAAGCAGATGCTGCGGCTTGAAATACCTCTTATATGGAGTTGAAGATAAGTCATAGAATATAAGTCATTGATTTGTTGGTTTTATTTGTCGGAGTTAAAGTGCCTTAACCATGTGCAAAACACTTTAGGACGTGAGCTGTCGCTGTTACCACGTTGAAATATGTGTGGTTAGATTAAGCGAGAGCGCGCTCTGCTGGTTGAAAAAGCTTACAGCACCTGGTATTCCCAGGCGGTCTCCCATCCAAGTACTGACCAGGCCCGACCCTGCTTAGCTTCCGAGATCAGACGAGATCGGGCGCATCCAGGCTGGTATGGCCTTAAGCAGAAGCTGCAGCTTGAAATACGTCTGATATGGAGTTGAAGATAAGTCATAATATAAGTCATTGATTTGTTGGTGATAATAATTTAGAAGCGCTTATTTGTTGGAGTTAAAGTGCCTTAACCATGTGCAAAACACTTTAGGACGTGAGCTGTCGCTGTTACCACGTTGAAATATGTGTGGGTAGATTAAGCGAGAGCGTTCTCTGCTGGTTGAAAGAGCTTACAGCACCTGGTATTCCCAGGCGGTCTCCCATCCAAGTACTAACCAGGCCCCACCCTGCTTAGCTTCCGAGATCAGACGAGATCAGGCGCATCCAGGCTGGTATGGCCGTAAGCAGAAGCTGCTGCTTGAAATACCTCTTATATGGAGTTGAAGATAAGTCATAGAATATAAGTCATTGATTTGTTGGTTTTATTTGTTGGAGTTAAAGTGCCTTAACCATGTGCAAAACACTTTAGGACGTGAGCTGTCGCTGTTACCACGTTGAAATATGTGTGGCTAAATTAAGCGAGAGCGTTCTCTGCTGGTTGAAAAAGATTACAGCACCTGGTATTCCCAGGCGGTCTCCCACCCAAGTACTAACCAGGCCAGACCCTGCTTAGCTTCCGAGATCAGACGAGATCGGGCGCATCCAGGCTGGTATGGCCGTGAGCAGAAGTTGCAGCTTGAAATACCTCTTATATGGAGTTGAAGATAAGTCATAGAATATATGTCATTGATTTGTTGGTTTTATTTGTTGGAGTTAAAGTGCCTTAACCATGTGCAAAACACTTTAGGACGAGAGCTGTCGCTGTTACCACGTTGAAATATGTGCGGGTAGATTAAGCGAGAGCCCTCTCTGCTGGTGGAAAAAGCTTACAGCACCTGGTATTCCCAGGCGGTCTCCCATCCAAGTACTAACCAGGCCCGACCCTGCTTAGCTTCCGAGATCAGACGAGTTCGGGCGCATCCAGGCTGGTATGGCCCTATGCAGACGCTGCAGCTTGAAATACCTCTTATATGGAGTTGAAGATAAGTCATATAATATAAGTCATTGATTTGTTGGTGATAATAATTTAGATGCGCTTATTTGTTGGAGTTAAAGTGCCTTAACCATGTGCAAAACACTTTAGGACGTGAGCTGTCGCTGTTACCACGTTGAAATATGTGTGGCTAGATTAAGCAAGAGCGTTCTCTGCTGGTTGAAAAAGCTTACAGCACCTGGTATTCCCAGGCGGTCTCCCATCCAAGTACTAACCAGGCCCCACCCTGCTTAGCTTCCGAGATCAGACGAGATCGGGCGCATCCAGGCTGGTATGGCCGTAAGCAGAAGCTGCAGCTTGAAATATCTCTTATATGGAGTTGAAGATAAGTCATAGCATATAAGTCATTGATTTGTTGGTTTTATTTGTTGGAGTTAAAGTGCCTTAACCATGTGCAAAACACTTTAGGACGTGAGCTGTCGCTGTTACCACGTTGAAATATGTGTGGGTAGATTAAGCGAGAGCGCTCTCTGCTGGTGAAAAAGCTTACAGCACCTGGTATTCCCAGGCGGTCTCCCATCCAAGTACTAACCAGGCCCGACCCTGCTTAGCTTCCGAGATCAGACGAGATCGGGCGCATCCAGGCTGGTATGGCCGTAAGCAGAAGCTGCAGCTTGAAATATCTCTTATATGGAGTTGAAGATAAGTCATAGCATATAAGTCATTGATTTGTTGGTTTTATTTGTTGGAGTTAAAGTGCCTTAACCATGTGCAAAACACTTTAGGACGTGAGCTGTCGCTGTTACCACGTTGAAATATGTGTGGGTAGATTAAGCGAGAGCGCTCTCTGCTGGTGAAAAAGCTTACAGCACCTGGTATTCCCAGGCGGTCTCCCATCCAAGTACTAACCAGGCCCGACCCTGCTTAGCTTCCGAGATCAGACGAGATCGGGCGCATCCAGGCTGGTATGGCCGTAAGCAGAAGTTGCAGCTTGAAATACCTCTTATATGGAGTTGAAGATAAGTCATAGAATATATGTCATTGATTTGTTGGTTTTATTTGTTGGAGTTAAAGTGCCTTAACCATGTGCAAAACACTTTAGGACGAGAGCTGTCGCTGTTACCACGTTGAAATATGTGCGGGTAGATTAAGCGAGAGTCCTCTCTGCTGGATGAAAAAGCTTACAGCACCTGGTATTCCCAGGCGGTCTCCCATCCAAGTACTAACCAGGCCCGACCCTGCTTAGCTTCCGAGATCAGACGAGTTCGGGCGTATCCAGGCTGGTATGGCCCTAAGCAGAAGCTGCAGCTTGAAATACCTCTTATATGGAGTTGAAGATAAGTCATATAATATAAGTCATTGATTTGTTGGTGATAATAATTTAGAAGCGCTTATTTGTTGGAGTTAAAGTGCCTTAACCATGTGCAAAACACTTTAGGACGTGAGCTGTCGCTGTTACCACGTTGAAATATGTGTGGCTAGATTAAGCGAGAGCGTTCTCTGCTGGTTGAAAAAGCTTACAGCACCTGGTATTCCCAGGCGGTCTCCCATCCAAGTACTAACCAGGCCCTACCCTGCTTAGCTTCCAAGATCAGACGAGATCGGGCGCATAAAGGCTGGTATGGCCGTAAGCAGAAGTTGCAGCTTGAAATACCTCTTATATGGAGTTGAAGATAAGTCATAGCATATAAGTCATTGATTTGTTGGTTTTATTTGTTGGAGTTAAAGTGCCTTAACCATGTGCAAAACACTTTAGGACGGGAGCTGTCGCTGTTACCACGTTGAAATATGTGTGGGTAGATTAAGCGAGACCGCTCTCTGCAGGTTGAAAAAACTTACAGCACCTGGTATTCCCAGGCGGTCTCCCATCCAAGTACTAACCAGGCCCGACCCTGCTTAGCTTCCGAGATCAGACGAGTTCGGGCGCATCCAGGCTGGTATGGCCCTAAGCAGAAGCTGCAGCTTGAAATACCTCTTATATGGAGTTGAAGATAAGTCATATAATATAAGTCATTGATTTGTTGGTGATAATAATTTAGAAGCGCTTATTTGTTGGAGTTAAAGTGCCTTAACCATGTGCAAAACACTTTAGGACGTGAGCTGTCGCTGTTACCACGTTGAAATATGTGTGGCTAGATTAAGCGAGAGCGTTCTCTGCTGGTTGAAAAAGCTTACAGCACCTGGTATTCCCAGGCGGTCTCCCATCCAAGTACTAACCAGGCCCGACCCTGCTTAGCTTCCGAGATCAGACGAGTTCGGGCGCATCCAGGCTGGTATGGCCCTAAGCAGAAGCTGCAGCTTGAAATACCTCTTATATGGAGTTGAAGATAAGTCATATAATATAAGTCATTGATTTGTTGGTGATAATAATTTAGAAGCGCTTATTTGTTGGAGTTAAAGTGCCTTAACCATGTGCAAAACACTTTAGGACGTGAGCTGTCGCTGTTACCACGTTGAAATATGTGTGGCTAGATTAAGCGAGAGCGTTCTCTGCTGGTTGAAAAAGCTTACAGCACCTGGTATTCCCAGGCGGTCTCCCATCCAAGTACTAACCAGGCCCGACCCTGCTTAGCTTCCGAGATCAGACGAGATCGGGCGCATCCAGGCTGGTATGGCCGTAAGCAGAAGCTGCAGCTTGAAATACCTCTTATATGGAGTTGAAGATAAGTCATAGAATATAAGTCATTGATCTGTTGGTTTTATTTGTTTGAGTTAAAGTGCCTTAACCATGTGGAAAACACTTTAGGACGTGAGCTGTCGCTGTTACCACGTTGAAATATGTGTGGGTAGATTAAGCGAGAGCGCTCTCTGCTGGTGAAAAAGCTTACAGCACCTGGTATTCCCAGCCGGTCTCCCATCCAAGTACTAACCAGGCCCGATCCTGCTTAGCTTCCGAGATCAGACGAGATCGGGCGCATCCAGGCTGGTATGGCCGTAAGCTGAAGCTGCAGCTTGAAATACTTCTTATATGGAGTTGAAGATAAGTATATAATACAAGTCATTGATTTGTTGGTGATAATAATTTAGAAGCGCTTATTTGTTGGAGTTAAAGTGCCTTAACCATGTGCAAAACACTTTAGGACGTGAGCTGTCGCTGTTACCACGTTGAAATATGTGTGGGTAGATTAAGCGAGAGCGCTCTCTGCAGGTTGAAAAAGCTTACAGCACCTGGTATTCCCAGGCGGTCTCCCATCCACGTACTAACCAGGCCCGACCCTGCTTAGCTTCCGAGATCAGACGAGATCGGGCGCATCCAGGCTGGTATGGCCGTAAGCAGAAGCTGCAGCTTGAAATACCTCTTATATGGAGTTGAAGATAAGTCATAGCATATAAGTCATTGATTTGTTGGTTTTATTTGTTGGAGTTAAAGTGCCTTAACCATGTGCAAAACACTTTAGGACGTGAGCTGTCGCTGTTACCACGTTGAAATATGTGTGGGTAGATTAAGCGAGAGCGCTCTCTGCAGGTTGAAAAAGCTTACAGCACCTGGTATTCCCAGGCGGTCTCCCATCCAAGTACTAACCAGGCCCGACCCTGCTTAGCTTCCGAGATCAGACGAGACCGGGCGCATCCCGGCTGGTATGGCCGTAAGCAGAAGCTGCAGCTTGAAATACCTCTTATATGGAGTTGAAGATAAGTCATAGAATATAAGTCATTGATCTGTTGGTTTTATTTGTTGGAGTTAAAGTGCCTTAACCATGTGCAAAACACTTTAGGACGTGAGCTGTCGCTGTTACCACGTTGAAATATGTGTGGGTAGATTAAGCGAGAGCGTTCTCTGCTGGTTGAAAAATCTTACAGCACCTGGTATTCCCAGGCGGTCTCCCATCCAAGTACTAACCAGGCCCGACCCTGCTTAGCTTCCGAGATCAGACGAGATCAGGCGCATCCAGGCTGGTATGGCCGTAAGCAGAAGCTGCAGCTTGAAATACCTCTTATATGGAGTTGAAGATAAGTCATAGAATATATGTCATTGATTTGTTGGTGATAATAATTTAGAAGCGCTTATTTGTTGGAGTTAAGGTGCCTTAACTATGTGCAAAACACTTTAGGACGTGAGCTGTCGCTGTTACCACGTTGAAATATGTGTGGGTAGATTAAGCAAGAGCGTTCTCTGCTGGTTGAAAAAGCTTACAGCACCTGGTATTCCCAAGCGGTCTCCCATCCAAGTACTAACCAGGCCCGACCCTGCTTAGCTTCCGAGATCAGACGAGATCGGGCGCATCCAGGCTGGTATGGCCGTAAGCAGAAGCTGCAGCTTGAAATACCTCTTATATGGAGTTGAAGATAAGTCATAGAATATAAGTCATTGATTTGTTGGTTTTATTTGTTGGAGTTAAAGTGCCTTAACCATGTGCAAAACACTTTAGGACGTGAGCTGTCGCTGTTACCACGTTGAAATATGTGTAGGTAGATTAAGCGAGAGCGCTCTCTGCTGGTTGAAAAAGCTTACAGCACCTGGTATTCCCAGGCGGTCTCCCATCCAAGTACTAACCAGGCCCGACCCTGCTTAGCTTCCGAGATCAGACAAGATCCGGCGCATCCAGGCTGGTATGGCCGTAAGCTGAAGCTGCAGCTTGAAATACCTCTTATATGGAGTTGAAGATAAGTCATATAATATAAGTCATGATTTGTTGGTGATAATAATTTAGAAGCGCTTATTTGTTGGAGTTAAAGTGCCTTAACCATGTGCAAAACACTTTAGGACGTGAGCTGTCGCTGTTACCACGTTGAAATTTGTGTGGGTAGATTAAGCGAGAGCGCTCTCTGCTGGTTGAAAAAGCTTACAGCACCTGGTATTCCCAGGCGGTCTCCCATCCAAGTACTAACCAGGCCCGACCCTGCTTAGCTTCCGAGATCAGACGAGATCGGGCGCATCCAGGCTGGTATGGCCGTAAGCAGAAGCTGCAGCTTGAAATACCTCTTATATGGAGTTGAAGATAAGTCATAGAATATAAGTCATTGATTTGTTGTTTTTATTTGTTGGAGTTAAAGTGCCTTAACCATGTGCAAAACACTTTAGGACGTGAGCTGTCGCTGTTACCACGTTGAAATATGTGTGGGTAGATTAAGCGAGAGCGCTCTCTGCTGGTTGAAAAAGCTTACAGCACCTGGTATTCCCAGGCGGTCTCCCATCCAAGTACTAACCAGGCCCGACCCTGCTTAGCTTCCGAGATCAGACGAGATCGGGCGCATCCAGGCTGGTATGGCCGTAAGCTGAAGCTGCAGCTTGAAATACCTCTTATATGGAGTTGAAGATAAGTCATATAATATAAGTCATTGATTTGTTGGTGATAATAATTTAGAAGCGCTTATTTGTTGGAGTTAAAGTGCCTTAACCATGTGCAAAACACTTTAGGACGTGAGCTGTCGCTGTTACCACGTTGAAATTGTGTGGGTAGATTAAGCGAGAGCGCTCTCTGCTGGTTGAAAAAGCTTACAGCACCTGGTATTCCCAGGCGGTCTCCCATCCAAGTACTAACCAGGCCCGACCAGGCTTAGCTTCTGAGATCAGACGAGATCGGGCGCATCCAGGCTGGTATGGCCGTAAGCAGAAGCTGCAGCTTGAAATACCTCTTATATGGAGTTGAAGATAAGTCATAGAATATAAGTCATTGATTTGTTGGTTTTATTTGTTGGAGTTAAAGTGCCTTAACCATGTGCAAAACACTTTAGGACGTGAGCTGTCGCTCTTACCACGTTGAAATATGTGTGGGTAGATTAAGCGAGAGCGCTCTCTGCTGGTTGAAAAAGCTTACAGCACCTGGTATTCCCAGGCGGTCTCCCATCCAAGTACTAACCAGGCCCGACCCTGCTTAGCTTCCGAGATCAGACGAGATCGGGCGCATCCAGGCTGGTATGGCCGTAAGCAGAATCTGCTGCTTGAAATACCTCTGATATGGAGTTGAAGATAAGTCATAGAATATAAGTCATTGATTTGTTGGTTTTATTTGTTGGAGTTAAGGTGCCTTAACCATGTGCAAAACACTTTAGGACGTGAGCTGTCGCTCTTACCACGTTGAAATATGTGTGGGTAGATTAAGCGAGAGCGCTCTCTGCTGGTTGAAAAAGCTTACAGCACCTGGTATTCCCAGGCGGTCTCCCATCCAAGTACTAACCAGGCCCGACCCTGCTTAGCTTCCGAGATCAGACGAGATCGGGCGCATCCAGGCTGGTATGGCCGTAAGCAGAATCTGCTGCTTGAAATACCTCTGATATGGAGTTGAAGATAAGTCATAGAATATAAGTCATTGATTTGTTGGTTTTATTTGTTGGAGTTAAGGTGCCTTAACCATGTGCAAAACACTTTAGGACGTGAGCTGTCGCTCTTACCACGTTGAAATATGTGTGGGTAGATTAAGCGAGAGCGCTCTCTGCTGGTTGAAAAAGCTTACAGCACCTGGTATTCCCAGGCGGTCTCCCATCCAAGTACTAACCAGGCCCGACCCTGCTTAGCTTCCGAGATCAGACGAGATCGGGCGCATCCAGGCTGGTATGGCCGTAAGCAGAATCTGCTGCTTGAAATACCTCTGATATGGAGTTGAAGATAAGTCATAGAATATAAGTCATTGATTTGTTGGTTTTATTTGTTGGAGTTAAGGTGCCTTAACCATGTGCAAAACACTTTAGGACGTGAGCTGTCGCTCTTACCACGTTGAAATATGTGTGGGTAGATTAAGCGAGAGCGCTCTCTGCTGGTTGAAAAAGCTTACAGCACCTGGTATTCCCAGGCGGTCTCCCATCCAATTACTAACCAGGCCCGACCCTGCTTAGCTTCCGAGATCAGACAAGATCGGGCGCATCCAGGCTGGTATGGCCGTAAGCTGAAGCTGCAGCTTGAAATACTTCTTATATGGAGT